>NC_081212.1:29989545-30264545 GCF_902713425.1 Acipenser ruthenus
AATTATCAACCCCCTGCCAATTATCAACCCCATGCCAATTACCAACCCCTGCCAATTACCAATTACCAAACCCCCTGCCAATTACCAATTACCAACCCCCTGCCAATTACCAACCTCTTGCCAATTAACAATTACCAACCCCCAGCCAATTACCAACCCCCTGCCAATTACAAACCACCTGCCAATTACACCCCCCTGCCAATTACCAACCCCCTTCCAATTACAAACCCTCTGCCAATTACAACCCTCCTGCCAATTACCAGCTCCCTGCCAATTATCAAACCCCCTGTCAATTACCAGCCCCCTGCCCCTGAGTGCCCCTCCCACTGGGATCTGGTAGAAGCACGCTCTGGGTCATTATTTACAGGTAAAAGCACTTCTAACATTTCTACCATCATTTAATACAGAGAAAGTGCACCCCATGTATAACACACAGAAATGCGTCTCAACTTTAACTAGCACTGTCCTGAAAGTGAAGATACCTTCAGATAATGGGATTGTATAGTAAAGTCTAACTAGCACTGTCCTGAAAGAAAAACATCTCTTTAAAGGCTTTGCCCGCAGAGAGGCTCAGGAGGGCTCAGGAATTAAACATCCAGTCTGGATCGGTCCAGTGGTCTTCCTGATGAAAAAACACTGAATTCCTCCTTTTACTGTACTGAGTTCCTGCAATGCTGTTGAGGGGGCGAGGTATACCATGATGGATTTGCCATTAGCACACACACAACATGAATGTGTAATGTAGAGCTGTGGTATAATGCACTTGATGTGAGTTTCTATGCATTGGTAATGTGCTTTTGTATGAATGCATAATGCATGTGTTCATACAAGTGTAATGTAGGACTACAAATCAGTCCTGGTAATACGTAATGGCTTTCAAAGGATGTGAAGATTAATCACTGTGTATGAAGCTGTTGTTAAAGTGATATCTGACCCAATTTTAAAACAAGTTAAAAGACAAAGGAACATGATCTGTGTGGAATAAAAACCATTGCAATGGTATTAAACTAGCGAGAAACATCTTACCCTAAGACTGCTTTTTAATTATAGCACTGCTATCCTTTTAGCAGATTGAACAAAGTACCGGATAAAAAACGATTCTATCTGTGTGCAATTATTTAACGTTAATGCTGCATAAAGTGGTAGGAGCCATCAGGGTTATTCATCGCCGCTGCTGTTTGCTTTCCTGTTTGGTAGTTTTTACAAGTCGCTATAGGGACAGTGACATCATAATTCAAACTTCACCCCGGGGCTTGAGAGGTAAACTGTTATTATGAGTGATTTCCTGTTACAGCATTAGCTTTATTTCATTCATCAAACCATGTGTGTTTGTCTTTCACCTCATCAATATAAGCTCCATCACTGTTGTTCCTCACCAAAGAGAATCTGAAATATGTACACGGCACTCTCTTTATTTACTAACATGACACGCTTGAATGCTTAGGAATACAAGTAGCATTTAAAATGTGATTCTGCTATTAATAAACACACTCTCATGCTATTGATCTGTTTCTACATGCATGATATAATATGAAGTAATACTGTATAGTGTATGAGTTCATTCCTGAGATAGTTTTTGTTACAAACGGATGGTAAAATGTCATCAGTGTGTCAGTGTTTCTATGACTTTACAACTTGCTTAACAGTGCATTTTTATACATAATTGATATGGTGCTGGAAACTTGAAGTGTTACAGAGTGAACACTGAACGCTGACAGAATCTTTGAAATGTTGCCAAGGCAGCGCCAGCATTCCTGGATGGAATAGAAGGCGTGAGAAGATTCTTAGATTTTCTGTAAATGCTTTTGTTAACAGCAGCCATAGAAATATATATATATAAATAATTAATATCATCTTTTTTTTGCAGGGCAGCAATAGATGCACTAGCAGCATTGTTAAATTCAAGTAAGTTCTTTTTTTATACTGCATATATATTACATAAATGTGTGGGTACACCTATACTGTGTGTGTGTGTGTGTGTGTGTGTGTGTGTGTGTGTGTAAGGGTAAGGATCAGTTTGTATGCTTGGAGAATACAATATTCATAATATTTAAATGTTCCACTCAGTTAAACAACATCGGAGACAGCATAGCTAGCAATTATTAATTACCTAAGTAATTTGTTCAAAATTGTGATGAATCAGAAGGTTTCCTGAAAGAATGCTGACTCCTCTGCTCCTCCATGGAGCTGACACTATAGCCTCTCAGCACTGGCAATAGGAGGCTCCCCACGGAGAGAGCCTGCTCCTAGTGGAGGAGGGCAGGTCAGCCTCCATGCCACCCCACAGAGAGAGCCTGCTCCTAGGAGAGGAGGGCAGGTCAGACTCCATGCCTCCCCACAGAGAGAGCCTGCTTCTAGAGGAGGGCAGGTCAGTCTCCATGCCTCCCCACAGAGAGAGCCTGCTCCTAGGGGAGGAGGGCAGGTCAGCCTCCATGCCTCCCCACAGAGAGAGCCTGCTCCTAGGAGAGGAGGGCAGGTCAGTCTCCATGCCTCCCCACAGAGAGAGCCTGCTCCTAGGAGAGGAGGGCAGGTCAGACTCCATGCCTCCCCACAGAGAGAGCCTGCTTCTAGAGGAGGGCAGGTCAGTCTCCATGCCTCCCCACAGAGAGAGCCTGCTCCTAGGGGAGGAGGGCAGGTCAGCCTCCATGCCTCCCCACAGAGAGAGCCTGCTCCTAGGAGAGGAGGGCAGGTCAGTCTCCATGCCTCCCCACAGAGAGAGCCTGCTCCTAGGGGAGGAGGGCAGGTCAGCCTTCATGCCTCCCCACAGAGAGAGCCTGCTCCTAGGAGAGGAGGGCAGGTCAGTCTCCATGCCTCCCCACAGAGAGAGCCTGCTCCTAGGAGAGGAGGGCAGGTCAGTCTCCATGCCTCCCCACAGAGAGAGCCTGCCTGACATTGACTGAAATGGAATCTGTCCTGGAGGCAAAAGGCTGTTGCTGCTGTATTTTCGTCCCAACATCATTTGAGGAAATGAAATGCGATTTCTAATATTAGTCTGGTTGAGCTGAAATGTGTTGCATTTTATGAAATCTTTTATTTCCTACACATCATTTAAGGCAGTGAGCATCAACAATTTACAGCACAAAGAAAAATAAAATGCAAGCCGTTGTATCTATTAAAGGAAATTGCAGGAATTGTGTAAAACCTGCCTTTGCGACCCACTGAGACCTGCTGTAAATTAGCGATGACTGCTGTGTCAACGAGAAAGAGCCTGTCTGCATAAATGCATTCACATTGCGAGTAATGAAACGTTTTAAAAGCACAGCAGTAACCAGGCAGCTGTTTTGGCAGTAGTCGGCATGAATAGAGGCTGCTGGGAATGAACTCCAGGAGGAATAGAAAACTTTTGGGCCTTGCTCTTGACTCCACTTTGTTTAACAAGGAGACAGGGTCTCAGTTTACAAAGCTTGTCCCAAGTGTGCAATTTGCACATTTATTATAAAAGGAAAACAAGACTGTCAGCGTCACAAATCTAGTGTGAAGAAGCTCAGAGGGTTCAGAGATGATCTTTGTGAATATCCTGACTCCAGCTTAGAAAACGGCAGAAAAAAAGAAACTTCCATACACTGTATCCTGGCTAATTCATACACTGTATCCTTGGCTAATTCAAAGAAAAGCGTACTGTAATGCAAGTAAGGAATTCCATGCAAGCATGGTGAGGCACAGCTAGGTTCTGTAGGATCACTGTGCAGAAAGCATGGTGAGGCACAGCTAGGTTCTGTAGGATCACTGTGCAGAAAGCATGGTGAGTCCCAGCTAGGTTCTGTAGGATCACTGTGCAGAAAGCATGGTGAGGCACAGCTAGGTTCTGTAGGATCTGTGCAGAAAGCATGGTGAGTCCCAGCTAGGTTCTGTAGGATCACTGTGCAGAAAGCATGGTGAGTCCCAGCTAGGTTCTGTAGGATCACTGTGCAGAAAGCATGGTGAGTCACAGCTAGGTTCTGTAGGATCACTGTGCAGAAAGCATGGTGAGTCCCAGCTAGGTTCTGTAGGATCACTGTGCAGAAAGCATGGTGAGTCCCAGCTAGGTTCTGTAGGATCACTGTGCAGAAAGCATGGTGAGGCACAGCTAGGTTCTGTAGGATCACTGTGCAGAAAGCATGGTGAGGCACAGCTAGGTTCTGTAGGATCACTGTGCAGAAAGCATGGTGAGTCACTGCTAGGTTCTGTAGGATCACTGTGCAGAAAGCATGGTGAGGCACAGCTAGGTTCTCTAGGATCTGTGCAGAAAGCATGGTGAGTCCCAGCTAGGTTCTGTAGGATCACTGTGCAGAAAGCATGGTGAGGCACAGCTAGGTTCTGTAGGATCTGTGCAGAAAGCATGGTGAGGCACAGCTAGGTTCTGTAGGATCACTGTGCAGAAAGCATGGTGAGTCCCAGCTAGGTTCTGTAGGATCTGTGCAGAAAGCATGGTGAGTCACAGCTAGGTTCTGTAGGATCACTGTGCAGAAAGCATGGTGAGGCACAGCTAGGTTCTGTAGGATCTGTGCAGAAAGCATGGTGAGGCACAGCTAGGTTCTGTAGGATCACTGTGCAGAAAGCATGGTGAGGCACAGCTAGGTTCTGTAGGATCACTGTGCAGAAAGCATGGTGAGGCACAGCTAGGTTCTGTAGGATCACTGTGCAGAAAGCATGGTGAGTCCCAGCTAGGTTCTGTAGGATCTGTGCAGAAAGCATGGTGAGGCACAGCTAGGTTCTGTAGGATCACTGTGCAGAAAGCATGGTGAGTCCCAGCTAGGTTCTGTAGGATCTGTGCAGAAAGCATGGTGAGTCACAGCTAGGTTCTGTAGGATCTGTGCAGAAAGCATGGTGAGGCACAGCTAGGTTCTGTAGGATCACTGTGCAGAAAGCATGGTGAGTCCCAGCTAGGTTCTGTAGGATCACTGTGCAGAAAGCATGGTGAGGCACAGCTAGGTTCTGTAGGATCACTGAGCAGCAGGCTTGGTAAACTGCAGAGCTCTGCTGTACACTGTCTCCAGAGAGCGGAGTCACGGAAACCCGTTCCCTCTGCAGGAAGCTTTCTGCATCATTCACTCTCCTCACTGTGAGTCAGTGTCTGCTTGGAGGCAGGGGAATGCTATGTGTGACCACCCGGAAAAGCATACCTTTAAACGCTGCTGTTAGTATATAGCAGGCAGGTGGGTTTGATTTCACAGCAAAGCTGTTCCTCTACCTGTCTGCTGGTGGCAGTATGGACTTGTGCTACTCCGGCTGAGTGGGCTGTTTTTGTGTGAGGTCAGGTTGTTCTGCATGTTGCAATTGGTTATTATGCACTGTTTTCCAGCTAGCCTTATGTCTATTTAAAGATACAAAACGCAGAGTTTTTCTCCCCTCTCTTTAATCAAGTGCTGATTGCTCATCATATTGTTCAGATGTAAGTAGGTGGGATGTCAGCAGCAGCTCCAGTCCCCAGTACACAGTGTTCTCTAATGAATCAGCACCCATCAACACATCTTACAAACATCACTGGATTAAATGCATCAAATGTCAACTGGATTCAATGCATTCAAATTATTAACTTTTGCTAATCATGTTACTAAGCATTCATAACAGAGGCAGTCCAACAGCCCAGCGTGGTTTTGAAGTGGACACTCCCCGGCCTGCAGTATCTCAGTATGGATTTGAAGTGGACAGTCCTCTGCAGTATCTCAGTATGGTTTTGAAGTGCACACTCCCCTGCCTGCAGTATCTCAGTATGGTTTTGAAGTGCACACTCCCCTGCCTGCAGTATCTCAGTATGGTTTTGAAGTGCACACTCCCCTGCCTGCAGTATCTCAGTATGGTTTTGAAGTGCACACTCCCCTGCAGCATCTCAGTATGGTTTTGAAGTGCACACTTCCCTGCAGTATCTCAGTATGGTTTTGAAGTGGACACTCCCCGGCCTGCAGTATCTCAGTATGGATTTGAAGTGGACACTCCTCTGCAGTATCTCAGTATGGATTTGAAGTGGACACTCCCCTGCAGTATCTCAGTATGGTTTTGAAGTGGACACTCCCTTGCAGTATCTCAGTATGGTTTTGAAGTGCACACTCCCCGGCCTGCAGGATCTCAGGTGGACCAGGCAGTCCAGTTCTGTTTTAGATGACTCTGATTTTGTGCTAATTCACGATGTGGATCCTGATGCGCTGATCCTGTCTGTCTAAACAGTGCCTTACATCGTCTTCAAACCATTCTCATAGACTGTCTGTCTGTCTGTATATAATATACCGCTACAGACTGTACCAGAAATGGACCATTTCAAAGAGACTTGGTAAGCCACATTTCAACGATACTTCTTTCTCTGCTCTTCCTTGAATGCTTCATTATTGGATCTAGTTTTGAGCTTGCAATTTATTCTAAAATAATTGTGATAGATATTTACATTACAATGATATTTACATTTAGGTTATAATTTTGACACACGGTGGTAACAATTAAAAAAATGTATTCTGTGAATGACAAAATGCTACAGAAATGAAAAACTAAAATAGACAGACCCTGTTAATAAATGGTTCTAAATTTAGCAGACTAGTTTTTTATGTTTTATATTTCAGACTTAACATTTGAAGTCTGAAATATGGTAACCGCTAATGCGCTGATAATTCCAATTGTGTTACTCAGTCTATTTGCTATTTAGTATGAAGCTTGCAGCATCACTTAAATGCGGGGAATGTGAAGGTGGTCATAGTATGAGACTATGAGGACCCTTCATGCTGTATCTGTGTGCACTGGTTTCATCCATGTTCAGCTAAACATCCAGCCCTCCTGCCCTCAGTAACAGCATCCCACTGTCCCCTGATACTCCAAGTCCACTTGGTGGTCCCCAGCTACTCTACATGCTCAGGTCATTGGGACAGGAGCCACACCAGTCCTGGATGGGATTGGAACAAGAGCCACACCAGTCCTGGATGGGATTGGAACAGGAGCCACACCAGTCCTGGATGGGATTGGAATAGGAGCCACACCAATCCTGGAAGGGGCTGAACTGTGCTCCCATTTCCCACACTTGTATTTGTAGCAGTATATAATATACCATTTTCATTTAGCTAGGTTTAATTCAGTTTAGACACATGCTAAATTCCAGGAGTGAACCTCTTGGGAAGAATAGATGAAACTCATTCCATGCATTAATATTTCACTAAGCTGGATCTATTCTAGGCAGCCCCTTGAGCAGACATGCCCCATTCCCATGCTGAGAGCTGTGGTTCTGGGTTTCTACACAGAACCCCTTGAACATGCATGCTGATAGCTGTGATTCTGGATTTCTAACACAGAACCTCTTGAACATGCATGCATTGTGAAACAGGCTAGAAAACTATTGATCAGGTGCTAAAGTCATCACTGTTCCTTTGGTTTAAGCAGCAAAATGATCAGGTCCCGGGTTGAATCAGCATTTGTACAACAATTTATAATTCCCGGATCAGACACAGTCGCTTTAGTTCTCAGATCTTTTGGGTCTGCAGTTCTGACAACTCTCTTTATACCACGTCTCTCTTTCTTCAATAAAAAACACATTTCTCCTTAATTCTTCAAAGGCATGCACACTCATCTCATTATTGAAGCAATTCACCATTTTATTAAGCACAGCAAAATGAAACATTTGGATGTCTATTTGACTGACTTCAATGGCTGCTTCCTGGCTTTTTCAACAAAAGGGATTTTCAGAGCATCAGTGCTCTAATAAGGGAGCCTGGATTTTTATGCTCACACTGCGGTGGTATTTAGATCTGTCGCAGTTTAATAGGACCCACGTGTCTCATTCATGTCTGCTCTTTTTTATTTGCAGTTAATTCCCCACTTCATAATACAGCAGAGTTTCAGCTTCACCTCTGTTTTCAGAAAAGGGAACCAGGGAAGCAAACGGCCTCCTAGTCTCCCTTTCACAGGGCCTTCTTTGATTAGTCTTTGGCTAATTCGTCTCCTCACACTGCGAGATTTAAATACAGAAATTCATTAGACTTGTATTATTTGTTTGTTTAATAAAGTGCACTGTGGATCATATTCAATTAAATGCAGTAGTGTTGTCCATATCAATATTAATAAGTGATCCAGCCGGATGCAATACACATTAAAGTTTACTAAGTACAGGAGAGTAAACAGACAGGGACCAAAGCAAATGAACAAGCCTCTTGGTATGCTGGCTCTGTCAATGAATAACAGATGCAAACTTCAGCCCAGGATGCATTTTTTAAAACGTTTTCCATAAACTCAAATGAATGATCTCTTAATGCAGGCAGGAACAGAACTATGTGATACGTAGAAGAGCATTTCTTGAGTAAATCAGAACTTGCACTAGACTCCCAAATTAAAAGTGTCCTAAATCTGTAATCAAAGACTCAAGGAGCCCTATTCGACTGGGAAATACTAAACAGAGCAAATATTTGTTTGGGCTAAGTCATCACACTATCGATAATGTGTTTCAAAATGAAAACACCCATTGCTTCTCATTTTTCTTTTTTATTACATGCACTGCATTGGGCCCCTGCTTACCTAAACTCTGTTCTGTCACGGACGCATTTCAAATGACGCACACCAGTGATTGATTTGCTGATTTCAATAATGAATCAGAATCAGCATGGAGATTGTGTAAGAGATCAGCTGCATCAGTTCTTCTGGTACCGTGTTCCATTGCTCACAGTCCTGTATGAAAAGGAGTGACTCCAAACAGCCTCTTCTTTTAATGGATCTGTACTTTCCCATTCGTTATCTGGCAGCCCTTCATGGCACCTGCTAATGCATTGCTTAACTGCTGACCGTATAGAGACACATCACTTTTACAGCTGTGCGATTATAGTAATTGTAAAGGCATTAGTTCATGTTTTACGGCATGCCTGGCCTGGCGTTCAGACACTGCTGTGGTTCAGGGATGTTCACTGATTACCAGCGGGAAGTCTAAGAGCCCTGCGGCTCACTCTTTCCTATATATTCATCTCCCTATTGAGAATAGTCAGGGATTGGATTTCTTATGTAGCAATGGCAAATATACAACTAGAAAATACTACAAGTATCCCATGCATCTACTGGTAGCCTGTCACTCTCTTTGAGCAAACGCAGAAAGTGGCAATTGTTATCCAATGTTTAGTGTCCACAAGAGGAGCAGGTAGGGGACCCAGCACCCCTATAGAGGGAAAGCGGTTCCCTGCAGGGCAGGGTTGTGACATGTTAAAGTGACAGATCCTTTCTATACAGAGTGGAACTGCAGGCGTGCGGTGAGCCAAGGCTACGTGTCCAGCCTGCTGAATATGTACGAGGACTGGCACAGCAACGATGCGGAAAACAAGCACATTCCCATCCGGAGGGCACTCCTGCACTGCCTCCGACACCTCACCAACCTCCCAGCGGGCCGGCGGGCCCTGGAGCAGGATGGGGGCATGGAGATCCTCTTCCGGACCACACAGGTACTGCACACCAGCCCAACTCACAGCAGGGCAGAAAATCAGCTCAGATTCCATATGAGTCAACGTTTCAGTGACTACTGAACACCATGAACAGCACTTTACTCTGTCTGTTTAAACTGGACTGGAAATGAAGGTCCCAGAGCCTCACAGAGGGCTGCTGTTTGAATTGTAGCTCAGCTTAACCGGAACAATAAAAACACTGGCTCACATTCCCTTACAGAATGTACATCCCATTGTATATTATAATTGCAGTCTGGCTCACATTCCCTTACAGAATGTACATCCCATTCTATATTCTAATTGCAGTCTGGCTCACATTCTCTTACAGAATATACATCCCATTCTATATTCTAATTGCAGTGCACGGTGATTTACTGCAGTCTGGCTGCACTTAGCTGTCACACTCAGTTGATTCTGTCTTGTTAGTAAGTTCACGGGTTTGACTGTAGACAGAGGTCCCCCTTCCTGTACAGAGTCAGGGTCTGTTCCTGGCTCAGCTCAGGTTAGCGTCTCATTGATTTTCTATTGCTCACTCCTCAGAGATGTTCTCTTCTACAGCTACTAGTTTTTGTGTCTGTTTACCGTACAGTAATTGGTTTCTACTCAAGGACTGGGCTGTACTGCATAAGCATGAATAACCCTACTTTGAAGGACAAAGAGCTACCAATGCCAGTTAAATATGAAAACAGCATAAACCTGTCAGCCATTAAGATAGATAGAGAAGCATGTTACAAATCTTAATATTATATCAACAGAATGCAGGTCCATTGTGAATGATTTGAAACACCATACAGAGGTAAAAATGTAGTAAAGATGATGGGCACAATTACTATTGCATTGTGCGTGTGTTTGTGCTGTCGTGTGTGTTTGCGTTACAGGACCGTGTTTATAACTAAGTCTAAATCAATTCAAATAACAAGACTGACTACAGCTGAAACAGCCCCACGTCCTAATAGATACAGCTAGCTCACTACAATACAGTATATACACACAGGCAGTGTGCATGTTCTAGGGTTTAAAGAATACTCATTGTAAATGTACCCATTTTTGCAGTTTTCCAACATATAGCTGATGCTGGTATATAATATACCGGTATATAATGCTTAACTTTAATGGGTACGCTTACTCAAAACTGTCCTTCCACAGTAGCAAAGCCCTTGACTAAGTTTAGACAATCAGAACTATAGACTAATGGCATTCTTCCATTGCATGTGCATTCTGCGGTGAAGCTCACTACATACACATTACAGAAAGCTCCCAGTCCATTGATGATGATAAATCAATATAACGTGACCGTGCACAACAATGATGTACAAGCAGGTTAGCACTAGCTTGATTTTTCGGATAGCGGGGAGAGTGATACATGAGCCCTGGGCAGACGTATTGATTTTCCTGGGGAGCTGGAAATCAAAGCGCAAGGAGGAATTACTATATTATTAATATCTTTTTTTACCCTGCTATTTAATAATCCACAGATTTCCCATATTAATTAGAAAAGATTTGTTAAAGGCTCTTTCTCCATGGAGTTGCTGCTTTCTCCTGTGAAGAGGAGCTATCTGAAGCTGATTTATTAGGTAGGGGTGTGCTTGGCCATGTCTGCAGAACTTGTGCTTCAAAGAGAGATTAAAAAAAGAACAAACTCTCTGCTCCTTATCCGGCGGATTTGCTATAACCATACTAATTATCATCTCTCCAGCCTGTACAACATCTCAGCTGAGAAACGACAGTATCCTCTTCAGAACATTGCTGCATTTCCTTTGTATTCAAGTTTACATGTGTTGTTTATATTTCCTGCCGTGTTGCTCACTCTGGTAAATTGATCTATTCAACAGATATTTTTTCCTCGCTGTGTTTTAGGCCTGCCTGGCGAGCAGAGGTCTGGAATCACTTGCAAAGTCTGCCACCCAGATCATGAGGAAGTGTTACCCCAAGCAGCCCCTTCCTCTGCGGAGCGATCGCAGCACCTACTCCTTCCCCCTGCCCGGCTGCCCCACCCTGAACCCGGAGAGCGCCCCCACATCCGAGGGTAAGGCGGGACAGCTTCAGACATGGCTTCAGGAATGTGTCCTGGGCAATTATTTCTAACTTACATGACATACAAGAGGAAATACAAAAGGGGCCTTGAGATCCATCTCTGCTCCTTGGGGGCTGAAGAAACATGTCAGTGCAATGAAAATCTTCTAAACAACATGCTGTGATTTTGATATACTATACAGTACGTATACAATGGATGAAAGTGCTCTATAATCCTTAAACTGCATGATCTGTCCACCTGTATGACAAATAACATCTTGCTTCTTGGAAATTACCGACCAATTGGCATAAGAGGCCCCGTAAAGTTGTTCAACACTTAGTTGGGTCTTATTAAGAGTGCAACTTTCTTTTAAAAGTGGAGCTTAATTAGATTCAAGGTGAGGCTCTGTTAAATACAAAGAATACTGAACTGCGTCAGTCTTCACACAGGCAGGACCCGGTGGTCCGCAGGGGTCATGTCTCCAGTCTCTCGCTGAATATTCTTTGTGATCAACCTTCTATCCTTTATTCTCTTGTGACAAGTTCAGCTCATCCTTATTCAGTATTCACATGTGCTTCTGAATATTTATTAAAGGAAACCCTCCAGGAAACAACTCATTGGGCTGATTCATCCTGTCCAGCAGGATCACAGAGGAAAAAACACCCTTCATTAAATATACAAATCAGAGGTCACATAACACAGGAGCAACGACAGAGCCATCAGTTACAAAGCAGTTTTAGACACATCTGATTTCACTTGGGAGAGGAGATGCCTCTTTTATAAAAGCAGGTATTCTGTTCCAGAACGAAGGAGTTTTAAAAGCAGAGTTACATTTTACAATCCATCGGGGGCTTTAATAGCTTGAGTGTTCACATTTCCAGTAAAAAGATGTAGAACTGGGGAATTTTTATTTTTTTGGAGATTTTGATAGGTCTCAACCAGCACAGAAACATTCTCTTATGTTAAATATTGAGTGTTAGGGTAGTAAAGGGAGACTGTTCCACACTTATACTAACATATTACAGTTGCACACTTCCTCTAGCCAGGGGAAAAGGGGTGGAACAGGTGTGACCTGAATAAGAGACCTTCGCAAGCGTTAAATGATGAGCTCACCTGAGAAAGGAAGACACATTATACAAAAACTAATGAAAGGAAGACAAAGGCATGGTTTAAAAGTCTAGCAAGTCCACCTTTACGATGGTTCTAAAGGATCAGCTTGAAGACTGACCCTCCGACAGCAGAACATATTGGAGTGTAAAAAGTTTTGTTTTTGGACAAACGTTGATTTTTCTTGCCTCTCTGTGCTCTTCACTATTCTAACATGACACGCTTTGTCCGACCCTAAGAAGGCTGGTTAATGGCGGTGCTTGAGAGCTGTGTGTTACAGCCTGCAATCTGACAGGAACAAGACGCAGCTTACATGTACTGCATTTCTGTTGTATAGTTAGAGGACAATGGGGTTTTAACATCCGTGCTGCTAACAGCCCCACCAACTCCAGGACGAGTGCAATAATCACCCTTCAGATTGAAATCTCTCTCCGTGTCTGAAGTGCCAAGAGGCTGATTGAAGTTTGGCACGTCGTGATCATTTTGTCTGGCTCTCTGCCTCGCTCCTTGCTGAAGGGATTTGCATTTTTGTTTGTAAATGTTTGACTTAACCTTCGCTTTGCCCTTCCAGGGAGCTTCCCATGCCTGCACTTTCACTCCATATGTTTGCAGGCAGCATGCTGAATCCAGTCATAAAATATCAAGCATCATTTTGCTGGCCGGATTTTCTCCGGATTGGTGCTCCGGCATATCTCGTCCAGAGCACTGTTCTCTGAAGCCATTAGAGGTTGAGCCATAAGGTGCAAGGCTGCTGTGCATTGCCAGCTATAGATGGAATATCTCGAGAAACAGTAACAGTGACTCTGTGATGCGACAATGAATGAGAGAGGCACTTACAAGCAGGCTATGTACTCATAAAAATGAATACATCTCAATATCTGAGTAACAGCTTTTAGAATGTTATAGGTCATTAGAATTCTGCTAGAATCCCATGTGAAGCTATTTGACAGCCTTCTTATTTTCAGATGATAATTTGGAAGAAGAAAGTGATGAAGAAGACACAGAAATTGATGATTTGGACAGAGAAGAAGTAAGTCTGTTCATTTTGAAGATTATACAGGGAATTGTGCATGCTTGATTCACAAAGAGGAGAGAGCATAATAATTTATATGAATCATCTTTAATGTGAAGGACTGCATCACCCACACACACCCACACCTACACACAGATGCTATTTTCTAAATGTATGTCCCCTTCTGTGAAAAATGTTACGTGATAACTTTGAGGCTTTTATGTCAATACATTTCTGTTCTGTGTTAAAGAAGACAGTTCTGGCAGACATCAATGAAGGCTTTTGATTAGCTGAGAGGCACTCTCTGATTTATAATAATTACTGCTCCGGGAGCAGAGGGTTGATATGCCAAAAATCATTCTGGTTTCTTGATGGAAAAGGCAAAAGATATATATTTTTAGTCAATCTTTAATACTGATCTCTCCAAATAGGAGTTCTGTAAAACTGCTGCCTGACTTCTGCAGCATGGGAACAAATCCAAGTTTGAAATCCTGCTGTTCTGATGGCTGCACAGTCAGGAAGGCAGTTTCAATGCTTTACTGAGACCATACTGGCTAAACAAACAGCAAAACGAAAAATGAAATAGCAAAAGAAATGAAAAGAATATATAAGAATCTGTATTGCATTTCCACCCTCTGCACACAGTCATGTTAATGCCCCTCCTGTGCAGAGTGCTGACATTCTGACATGCTGGTGCAGGGCCTTCCACATCCATCTCTTTTCCAGACTTAACTTTTACTTTCAAAATAAGAGCTGTGAGCGTGACATAAACTGTGAGCAATCTCTAAACCAGTGACTCGCTGTGTCCATGAATCAAGCCCCCTCTCTCAGAAATCTCTAAACCAGTGACTCGCTGTGTCCGTGAATCAAGCCCCCTCTCCTAGCAATCTCTAAACCAGCGACACACTAGCAATACTGCAATATTATGAAGTGCTGTTGGTTAAACCTGTAGAAATAGATTGAAAACACCTGGAAGCATATCTGTTTGTCTGAAAGAAAACTGAGGGAAACAAAATACAGAAACAAACAACATTAGAGTTGGGCTGCTGGTATCCAGTACATCAGTCCTCTAGGAATCGTGCTGGACCATGAACTGTAGAAGTAGGGCGGAACGGCTGAACTCATTGTTCCTCGTGCTGTGTAACCTGTGTACCTGCAGGACGATGATCTGGAGACTGACTTGACGAAGCTTCGCACGCGACCGGAGCCTGACCGCCCCCTAGAGGAGCTGGGCCAGTATGCCAGGCTCTGCCCTGAGCTTCACTACGACTTCCAGGTAATCTTTTCAGCATTGTTACAGAACTGTGCCCTCTGACTGAGGGGGATCGGGGGCTATACTCTTCAGCATTGTTACAGAACTGTGCCCTCTGATTCAGGGGGATCCCTGAATCAGAACACTAAAACTCTCTTTTTGATTTATGTTTCATTGTTATTTTTATTCAGTATTCCTAAGCACTGTGTATTGTTATTGAACAGTTATAACAGACAGTAAAATGCTTTTCTTTTGATAATTTGTTGGTAGAGCACCTCTTTCTCAAACACAGTAAATATTCATTACTCATAAACCAGACCTCTGCCTTGGTGTAGCGACACCCTCGTCATCCAAACTGCTCAAGCTGAACTTGCAATGATACACTTTGGTCTTGCCACGAGTAGAAATAAATAGAAATGTCACTGTGCTCCAAGTGAATCTCTCCGCGCTGTGTCTCACTGCACCCGGCACCACTGTTTTAATTGAAATAGTATCACTTATTAAATTAACAGCTGGCATTGAAAAATGTTACTTCTCCAATTAATTTACTGCCGTCTTCCCCTCTGTAATAATTCAAAGTGGCGTGAGACAGCGGCTAAATGAAATGAGGCTGGGCCAGGATTTTAGCAGCTCAGAATAATAAAAAGATCAAATTTATTCTCACATGTTTGCCGCCTCTGACACCATGTCACTGGGGTCTTGTATTGGGTCGGACTCCTGGCTCCGTAGTGTTAGTGGCTGATATTGTAAAAAGAACTGTACGCATTTCATAGGTTTGTGATTGAAAATGTCAAATCTTTATGTATTTAATTAGATTAGTGCTACTGTAAAACACATTCTGCAGACTCCATTCATAACCTCCTACTGCTGTACGTAGCAGCAGGAGAGTGCGTGTTAGTCTGACAAAGTCAAGGCTTGACAGGGAGAAAGCTTGTGTGTCTGCAGCAAAAACTACTGTAGAGAAGACATTATTACTGATGATGATAATAATAATAATAATAATAATAATAATAATAATAATAATAATAATAATAATAATAATAATAACGTGATCCTCTGGGGGTCCATCTTCTTTAATGTCTATCCCCATGTCCATTGATCTGATATGATCTGATTTTCTATAACATTGTGACCCTATACTTCTATGTGACTAATCTAAGCAATTATCTCTCCACTGGTTCCATTGCCTGGCCTGCCAGTCTCTCTTCTTAATACTTCATAGTGATGCCTCATCTTCTGCATTCCTGCCAAACGCAAGATCATTTGTGACACTGATTGACGCTACTCATCCTTGATATAAGTGTGCAGGATTGGAAACCAGAAGGCTAATTTCTTCTGTGAAAACCCAGCTGTGTGAATAGGAGAAGCCCTGATTTAGACAGATATCTGAGCTAAGAATAGGTGACAAGAGAAGAAAAAGCACCGAGATGAAGCGAGTCCCAGGGTACCCTGGGAATGGCATTGGTAATCCCAGCAATCCTGAGCACAGACTCACTGTCTCACTGAACAGACAAGCACCATCTGCTGTGTGTCAGCATCCTTCCCTTGAGTTAGAGCTTCCACCCCCTTCTTAAACAATGCCGCTCAGATGGCTTGTTATTATTCAAGATTGTCTCATTTAATTGTGCTGTAAGCCCTCTACCCTCTTCTCCATCAACAAACACTGTCGAATAGTGGCACCCTGCAATGGAGCCGCAATGGTGAATGCTAATAGTGATGCTGAATTCAGCTCCTCATATACAGAAAAGTATTAGCATGGTGAGCAAAAAGATACATTAAGCAAGGCATGCCCGTTTATAAAAGCACAGCAAGTGTTTGTAAAAACCCATTGAAAACACAAAGCACAGGCTAGCAAGGTAGAGCACTGAAGTGTGAATATGTCATTTCCACAGGTGAGACTAGAACAGTGTCATTTCCACAGGTGAGACTAGAGCAGTGACATTTCCACAGGTGAGACTAGAACAGTGTCATTTCCACAGGTGAGGCTAAAGCAGTGTCATTTCCACAGGTGAGACTAGAGCAGTGTCATTTCCACAGGTGAGACTAGAGCAGTGTCATTTCCACAGGTGAGGCTAAAGCAGTGTCATTTCCACAGGTGAGACTAGAGCAGTGTCATTTCCACAGGTGAGACTAGAACAGTGTCATTTCCACAGGTGAGGCTAAAGCAGTGTCATTTCCACAGGTGAGACTAGAACAGTGTCATTTCCACAGGTGAGACTAGAGCAGTGTCATTTCCACAGGTGAGACTAGAGCAGTGTCATTTCCACAGGTGAGACTAGAGCAGTGTCATTTCCACAGGTGAGACTAGAGCAGTGTCATTTCCACAGGTGAGACTAGAACAGTGTCATTTCCACAGGTGAGGCTAAAGCAGTGTCATTTCCACAGGTGAGGCTAAAGCAGCGTCTGCCTCAGTGAGCCCAGCCCTTACAGCCGCAGCTCACTCAGATAATGACGTTTGGCAGTTTGTCTCGGAGGAATGAGTTTTTGTTTTGTTTCTGCAGCGTTGGCACCCATGACCACTCCTTCAGGTTCAGTGGAAACTAATGCCAATTATGGAAGGCAGCTAAATGAATATCTCAGTGCTGCTTACCTGCTGGGAATCCTTAATGCAGAAGATGTTTTGAATTTTCTATCTGTCAGCTGCAATAATTGGAGTGCTCATCTGTTTAAATATCAAAGTAACTGTTGCTTTGAATCCCTCTTACACAATAGGAGGAAGCTTGGGATCTACACCCTGTGGTAAAGCATGAAAAGCATGGGAGAACTGCAGCCTTTCTGTGTACAGTTACTTTCAAAAGCATTCAAACTACAGTTGCATAGCAGATAAACTGTTGTCTATACTAATACAGTTATTTACACCGAGACTCCTTCTAAACAGAGAGTGAAGGATGAATGGCTGAGTGGTAGGTGGTCTGAGCTGCAGTGAATTCCCATTTCTAACCATCAGGATCTGGATTCAGACCCAGACGGAGAAGAGAGCTCCGATGAGGATGGCTTCCTGTATGGTGACGCTGGTCCTGGCCCAAGATTCTTCTCTGGGGGTAGACGAGAGGACCAGCGGTCCCCTGGGTCCAAGCCTGTGTCTGAGAACCAGGGAGACCCTGGAGGGGAGGGGAGCGGCCCTAGTCAGGCAGGCAGCAGCGGGGGTCCAGAACCCCAGCTCAACCCCAGAGACTTCCACAGCCAGTACCTGAGCAGCGGGACAGCCGGACACGAGATCCCCAGTATGATTGAGCGTCTGCTGGAGAAGCACCGGGGCTGTATTCCCAGCCATGACCCCCGGATCTACACCAGCACAGCCGCCAACACCAAATCCATCGCCGGGTACTCCGTCCTCGCCTTCCCGGACTTCTGGGGGCACCTCCCGCCACCCTACCGGCAACCAATGGCACAGCGCAGACAGGGAGTGCAGAGGTAAGGGCTGCTTTATTCATGCCATTTATTGGTATTATGATTGACGTGCAATTTGAGTGAATGCAAATTCTAGGCAAGAGCTATATTTGTATATTACACCTGCAGATACTGTGCACTACAATACGTTCAGAGCTGTCTCGCTCTTGGCCAGCACAGTGTTGAGTGTTTGTCTCTGCCCAGGGCTGAGCACAGCTAGTCTTTAGCAGGACGTGTCAGCATATTGTGGTGCCGTCATTATTCATAAAGAACCGTACTGCGGCAGGGCGTGTGACAATGAAACTGCGTGACAGAGGAAAAAGCAACCCAAGACATTTTCATTTCCTTTCCTTCACCAGTTGATTAATTTGTTCCCTCTTTTTGGCATCTTGGACAGCTGATCTTAGATCAGAATCACTTAGCAGATACTTATCATTTCATTATGGAGCATTGATGAGTGTTTGCCTCGACCATGGGGCAATTCACTGGAAACTAGTTATGTGTGTTGGTCTGTCAGCAACAGGATATCACCTATAAACAGGACAGAGTCCTCACAGCCTTCTCTCAGACTGCAGGTGGGAGCCAAGTCCTGAAAGGGTGCTTTATTAAATTGGATGATATTACAGGAGAGGGGAGAGTGGACTGCAGATGGGTAAACTACATTAACACCCCTGAATAGCGGAAAGACACTGGAGTGTGCCATTCTTCTAGTCATCGCTGCTCCATTCGATTGTGTTGTGTGCAGAGTCAAGGCTCTTTACACCATGCTTACGCCTGGTTTAGATGTGCTTTGTGTTGTAAACTGAATGATACAGTGACTTGCAGAGAGCTGTCTTTGGATCTGTAGACTGAAAACCTGATTCCATGTCAGAGCTGAAGAATGGTAAAAGTAAACCTGCAAGAGCAAACAACACAGTCCAGTACAGAGGCAAACCTGCAAGAGAAAACAACACAGTCCAGTACAGAGGCAAACCTGCAAGAGCAAACAACACAGTCCAGTACAGAGGCAAACCTGCAAGAGCAAACAACACAGTCCAGTACAGAGGCAAACCTGCAAGAGCAAAAAACACAGTCCAGTACTGAGGCAAACCTGCAAGAGCAAACAACACAGTCCAGTACAGAGGCAAACCTGCAAGAGCAAACAACACAGTCCAGTACAGAGGCAAACCTGCAAGAGCAAACAACACAGTCCAGTACAGAGGCAAACCTGCAAGAGCAAACAACACAGTCCAGTACAGAGGCAAACCTGCAAGAGCAAACAACACAGTCCAGTACTGAGGCAAACCTGCAAGAGCAAACAACACAGTCCAGTACAGAGGCAAACCTGCAAGAGCAAACAACACAGTCCAGTACAGAGGCAAACCTGCAAGAGACACAGTCCAGTACATCGATGGCATGGAGACATCTCTATTGAGTCTTTTTACTTTAGCCCCCTATAATATGCATCTCAAATCAGCATCCCTCAAATTCTGTAAAATGTCCACAAAGCAGTGATACACAAACTATATAGAAGATAGCTATTTCAACAACTTCTTTTCAATTTCAGACTCTATTTGATTCGGTATGTTTTGTGGTTCAGCTTTCTGCTTCGTGCACACCCCTGTATGATAGTCAACAGCAACTTTGCCACTGTCTTCATTTGGCATTCATTAAGAAGTGGAGAGAAATACATATTTTTGAAGATAAATAAATGAAATGCAATTTCAGTACTATTAGATAGTGTGCTGGAATCTCTTATCATAGAGGGAGTTCTCAGTGACTGAATATACTTGCAGTTGACATCATTAGCACTGGTGAGTCTCACTATCTGCACTCTATCATTAGCACTGGTGAGTCTCACTATCTGCACTCTATCATTAGCACTGGTGAGTCTCACTATCTGCACTCTATCATTAGCACTGGTGAGTCTCACTATCTGCACTCTATCATTAGCACTGGTGAGTCTCACTATCTGCACTCTATCATTAGCACTGGTGAGTCTCACTATCTGCACTCTATCATTAGCACTGGTGAGTCTCACTATCTGCACTCTATCATTAGCACTGGTGAGTCTCACTATCTGCACTCTATCATTAGCACTGGTGAGTCTCACTATCTGCACTGGTGTGCTGTTGAGCTGGAACAGGCGTGCATGCTAAGGACGTCTAATCGTTTTCTAGTACAGAACAGGTGGCTGAGTGTTCGAGAATACCCCTCTCACCTCTATCACAACTAAGTGCTTTTATCAGCATACCGTGGGCCATGAATCAGCGTGGTGCATTTTAACTGGACCTTCACCCCCTGCCCTGTCTACTTTACTTTCTGAAAGGCTCAGGGAAGGTATAGTGGCATTGCCTCTGAGGACTGTGTCCCAGTTTAATAGATGCTAATCTTCACATCCAAAAAAAACAGCACTGTGGACTTGTGAGCAGGTTGCTGAGCGACAGTGATGCAGCAGAAATCTGTGCAATCCTGTCTTGTAAGAAGCAAGTGAAGTGATGAATCCCTGTGTGGGAGAAGCTTTATTGGCCTGCAAATGCTTTTTTGCTGCAGCACAGAGAAAAAATCTAAAGGCAGCATTAATTTATTCAATCTAACAGATTTTGTCTTTTCATTTCCAGAAGCAAAGTGTTTGAAGATATCCAGAGGTTACTCAGTCCTGCAGATGTTGTTGACAAAGTCGTGTTTGATTTGGAAGCTCCCAGGTAAAGGGCTTATAAATAAGGAATCACAGCTGTGACTGTGGAAGCTTGTGAAAACTATTTTTGAAGGCTCATTTAACCAGGCTAGAGGGAGGGAGAAAGAGTGCTAGTTCTAGTTTAGTTTTCATCAACATCTTATCTACCTTAAATATATGAATTTAGTGCATTGGCTATATAGATATTGACACAGGTTAATTCAATCTGTCTTGTGGGCTGGACTTCCCATCCCACGTCAGTGACTTTAGACGATTCACTATGTTGTTATCTGCATTAAAAATGACAGACATGATATTTGCCGTAGGGAGACATCTGACCTTCATGCAATAGTAACATCTCTGTGCTGAATGTAGGAGTACGCCAACGCTGGTGTGTCATCAACTTGCAATCAATGATGTGTCTGATGTGCAATATTAAATCTGTTGGTCAGTTTTAATCACAAATATTTGGAAGTAGTTAAGACTGGTATACAATTGACATTGCCCTGTACCCTATTACCCCCAATGCTCCACTCCCCAAGCCAGAGCCCTGCAATCATTAATAATGCATCAGTGAAGTTTCATAAGGTTTTGCTGCCGCACAGAAGCAAGCTCTTTGTAGTTTTCTGCCTAAGCAGCTACAGGCTATTCCATTCTGAACTTTGGTAAACAAGGATTCTATGTCAGAGCTTACCTGAGATGATCTAGGATCAGTTTAGGCAAAATGTGTATTTACATATTAATAACAGAATAATCCAAAACATTTGCACTCAGCATGATGTCTAGGCTAAAGGAAATCTTACTGCTGTACATCTGAGCAGATGCACTTTTCACCTCTTTGCAGATTGCACTGTGTGAATGTATTCTCTCAATGAAGAGAATGTATTAACACATCGAGGAACACAAAGCCTTCATCTGCCCCCTCCACTCCCTGACAATAAAGGACCCTTAACCACTAGCACTACTGCTGTGCACCTTGTTCTTGCTCATGCTTTCACTTTGCAGTGCACAGCCAACCCAAACGCTTGCAAAGGAACCCTGTTTGACCTCCAGCGTGATAGTGTTCTAGGCAAAGTACAAAAAAAAATACATAAACACTCTGTGCACCTAAAAGAGAGAGTCTGAATTTTAAACTCCCAAGCAACAGAGTGCAGCTCTAAACAAACCATTAAAGATTAACAAGCAACAGAGTGCAGCTCTAAACAAACCATTAAAGATTAATAAGCAACAGAGTGCAGCTCTAAACAAACCATTAAAGATTAACAAGCAACAGAGTGCAGCTCTAAACAAACCATTAAAGATTAACAAGCAACATAGTGCAGCTCTAAACAAACCATTAAAGATTAACAAGCAACAGAGTGCAGCTCTAAACAAACCATTAAAGATTAACAAGCAACATAGTGCAGCTCTAAACAAACCATTAAAGATTAACAAGCAGCAGAGTGCAGCTCTAAACAAACCATTAAAGATTAACAAGCAACACTCAAAGAGCAGTACTGAATTTTCAGCGCCACAGCACAGCCTGCTTGTGAGTAAGAGCTTCTTATAAGTACGAGCCTGGGGGGTGATCACACTGATACAGCCCCTTCTCCGTGACACTCTCCCCCCCTGTAACCCTGATTTCTAACCCCACCATTTAACATACTGCAGATGGGCTTACTCCATCCCATCCACCCTGCCATGGTGAAACCATTCTCATGTGTGTGCTATCAGTTATTATCACATATTGAATCATGCAGTATGAAACAACATATTAAACTCAAACTCAAGGGGACATGTACTGTTTCCTCCCCTCTCCCTCCCTTATCTTTCACCCTTAGCTCTCAGGACACTGTTGAAGATTCAGACTCTCTGCGCTTCTACTCCAAATTTGAGTCAGGAAATCTCCGGAAAGCCATTCAAGTCCGCAGGTATGTTTGCAGACTTGGTTTTTTTCCCATTTGCCAGGCAGGATGTGAATCAGTGATGATCACCCTGGACACCCCACAGATTGTAATGCTGGTACTAGAAATTATACTTGGATATCCTAAAAACAAGAAAGAACCGGAATTCCTCCTGGCTGAAGCCAGTACTATCAGCATCATAACTCCCATGATCACTGGAAGGGGTTAGTGCAGACAGAGCACCATGACTCCCATTATCACTGGAAGGGGTTAGTGCAGAGAGAGAGAGAGAGTATCATAACTCCCATGATCACTGGCAGGGGTTAGTGCAGAGAGAGAGAGAGAGTATCATAACTCCCATGATCACTGGCAGGGGTTAGTGCAGACAGAGCACCATGACTCCCATGATCACTGGAAGGGGTTAGTGCAGAGAGAGAGAGAGAGTATCATGACTCCCATGATCACTGGCAGGGGTTAGTGCAGAGAGAGAGAGAGTATCATGACTCCCATGATCACTGGAAGGGTTTAGTGCAGAGAGAGAGAGAGAGAGAGAGAGAGTATCATGACTCCCATGATCACTGGAAGGGGTTAGTGCAGAGAGCGAGAGAGAGTATCATGACTCCCATGATCACTGGCAGGGGTTAGTGCAGAGAGAGAGAGAGTATCATGACTCCCATGATCACTGGAAGGGTTTAGTGCAGAGAGAGAGAGAGAGAGAGAGAGAGAGTATCATGACTCCCATGATCACTGGAAGGGGTTCGTGCAGAGAGAGAGAGAGTATCATAACTCCCATGATCACTGGAAGGGGTTAGTGCAGAGAGAGAGAGAGAGAGAGTATCATAACTCCCATGATCACTGGAAGGGGTTAGTGCAGAGAGAGAGAGAGAGTATCATAACTCCCATGATCACTGGCAGGGGTTAGTGCAGAGAGAGAATTTTACTGTAGCAATCAAGATTAATATGCATCTATAGTTTTGGCACTGGCAGCTCTGGGAAGGTAAAGTAGCTCATATTGGATATTAAGCCGTTTCTATTAAGATAATACATTAGGAGCGTGAAAGCGCTGTTGTTTTCTGAAACACAGTCTTTTCTATATTCTGTTCCCTTCACAGCTATGAGTACGATATGATTCTGAACTCAGATGTCAACTGCTCCCACTACCACCATTGGTTTTATTTCGAGGTCAGTGGGATGAAGGCTGGGGTTCCCTATCGCTTCAACATCATCAACTGTGAGAAAGCCAACAGCCAGTTCAACTACGGTGAGAGACTGTGCTGTAATACTGCTACTTCGAAGACACGCGGGCGCGATTATAGATTAGTCATGCGGTGTAACTGTTATAGATTAGTCATGCGGTATAAACCAGGACTACTGAGTGAATGAGCAGACAGGGCGGGTTTGTAGAATGGCAAGTGTGTCCATTTTGCTGTAATTAATTTACTGGTTCAGTGCAGAGCCTCCATGTTAAATAAATGAATGAACACAATTTCCCAGCATGTAGGCCTGTGCCTGTGAACAGAGCCATGCTTGCAGGCTGTACTCTCTGGAGAGAGTCCCTGTTCTCAGGGAGGCAGCTGGGAGGCTCTCTGCTCCCAGGCGCTCACTCATCTCTTTATCCGTGGCAGGGATGCAGCCAGTCCTGTACTCAGTACGAGAAGCTCTGGAGGGCAACCCTCACTGGGTCAGAGCGGGCAGCGACATCTGTTACTACAAGTGAGTCCCCCTCTGTCTGCCTGTCTGTCTGCCTGCCTGTCTGTCTATATTTTACAATATACTTTAACATATACCAGTTTGAGGCCATTCAGTAATGCTGCATATAATATTCCATTCTTTTTTTAAACCACAGCTATGAGGTTTTTAAGCTTTTATAAATGTCTTCAGAGTATGCCGTGTAGTTGTTGTGGGACACTCACAGCAAGCTATCGGCCTGGTTGATAACTATCGCCACGCGAGTCCGTATAGGATTCTGAAAGGAGAGCTGACACTCATCCACCACCCACACAACCAGGAAGGGACAGCACAACAACGAAAGATTTTAAAGGCTTTTGTTTTATTCCACTTTATTTAAAATAAAGTAATAACTAAGGAAACAGACAAATATACCCACAAGAGGGACAAAAAACACAAAAAAGGAAACACAAACTTAAATCAAATAAACAATAAGTCTCTTTCTGCAGCCAGAAGAAAAACACTGCCAAAAAAAACCCAATGTTTTGAGAGAGAGAGGGAAGGGAGTATCCACAGGTTCCACTGTCCCCTGGTTGCTGAACTCTGTAGGCAAGAGCAACACTATAAAGTCCAAGGCTACAAGAAGCAGTTTAAATATAACGAGGGGACTAAATACAGGCAGGCTAAAATACTGTGACATAGTAATGAAACACAGTTGAGTCCCCATGTTTTCCTGGTCCAGGTTTAACCTACAGTAGTCTTACTGTGCTCACTGTGGAGAAGCTGGTTTGGGATGCTTCCTTGCGGCAGAGCTGAAATGAGCCCATTATTTATTCTCTTTTTCAGGAATCACTTTTCTCAAAGCTCGCTGCCAGGCAGGGGACAGAAAGGTCGCACGTACTACACTCTGACCTTCAGTGTGACCTTCCAGCACAGCGAGGACGTCTGCTACCTGGCCTACCACTATCCCTACACCTACAGTGCTCTGCAGGTAGTGACCCTCTGAAGCACCTTGCTGCTTCCCTTTGCCAGGCCGTTCCCCTGACAAACACAGACCCATTGCACCATTGCTTCCCCTGTTTCAGATGCAGCTGCAGTGCTTGCAGCGCACGCTGGACCCCCTGAAGGTGTTCTTCCAGCAGCAGACCCTGTGCGAGACGCTGGCAGGGAACCCCTGCCCCATCATCACCATCACCGCCCAGCCCCCGTCACGCAGCTGGAACCACCTGCACCAGTTCCGTGAGTACAGAGACACGGGACAGGCCACACACCCAGCCCAGTGGACTCTGAGACGTCTGCTGCACACCACCAGCACACAACCTGCTGTGTATTGATGTAGTTTCTCTACACAACCTGCTGTGTATCGATGTAGTTTCTCTACACAACCTGCTGTGTATCGATGTAGTTTCTCTACACAACCTGCTGTCTATCGATGTAATTTCTCTACACAACCTGCTGTGTATCGATATAGTTTCTGGGGTAGGTGATAATAGATAGATAGCAATGTCCCTGCCCTAGTAGTAGTAGATATAATGTGTCTGCTCAGGGACTTGTGTACAGTATTAGTAGTAGTTGTTTGGGTTGTAATAATAACCCTAATAATAATATTAATGGGAATTTGAGTAGGACGTGGTTTCCCTTGCTGTCCTGTGTGATGGATGTCCTTGTGCCGGGTGGGGAAGGAGGGACATGCTGACCCCCTGTTCCTGTCAGGAGTGCAGCCTGTCTGTCTGCAGGGGCTACACACCAGGGACCCGTCACTGCGGCCTCGCTCCGCACACTGATTACTGTTAAGGGGAGCCAGATGCGTACTGCCCTCCCAGAGAGGCTAAGCATACGGTGTACAGCAGACTACAGGAATTTATTATCATATCAAACTGCTGGAGCTATTTTTACAGACAGTTCTGGCTGTGGATGATCAAGTACTCTTCTGGCTATTAGGACTAATAAGAACCTACCATTGGGCATTGGTTAAGGGGCTCAGAGTGACGTGAGCACTGTAGGGTACTTCTGAGCCCCAGGACTTTGGGAAGGTTCAGGGAGTGACATGAGCATTGTGGGGTACTGCTGAACCCAGGACTTTGGGAAGGTTCAGGGAGTGACGTGAGCACTGTGGGGTACTGCTGAACCCCAGGACTTTGGGAAGGTTCAGGGAGTGACGTGAGCACTGTGGGGTACTGCTGATCCCCAGGACTTTGGGAAGGTTCAGGGAGTGACGTGAGCACTGTGGGGTACTGCTGATCCCCAGGACTTTGGGAAGGTTCAGGGAGTGACGTGAGCACTGTGGGGTACTGCTGATCCCCAGGACTTTGGGAAGGTTCAGGGAGTGACGTGAGCACTGTGGACTACTGCTGAGCCCAAGGACTTTGGGAAGGATCAGGGAGTGACGTGAGCACTGTGGGGTACTGCTGAACCCCAGGACTTTGGGAAGGTTCAGAGAGTGATGTGAGCACTGTGGGGTACTGCTGATCCCCAGGACTTTGGGAAGGCTCAGGGAGTGACGTGAGCACTGTGGGGTACTGCTGATCCCCAGGACTTTGGGAAGGGTTGTTAATCAGTTCATTCACTCCGAACTCGATGGCCATACCTGATACAATGCAACTATTTAAAAGACTATATATTGTTTTTCAGTGTGTAAATATACTTCATCTTTATTGCAGTATAATTCCAGCGAGTCTAACAGCAATTAACCCAGGAGCCACCAGACCCTGATTTGCCCCAGTTTTAGCTCCCCCTCCACACTCCAACCTGTCAGATAATCTCTGAGCCAGTTTAATTAAGTGCACTAATGAAATCAATGTTTTTCAGCTGTCTGACGCTCAAATCATCTTAAACGCAGTCAACGTAATTCTGTAGCCGATAATTGATTAATAATGCAGTTCAGGTCATGAATAATTGGCTGCAGAATGTAATAACTGAAGCGTCTGTTTTCAGTGAAGTGATGTGAGGATCTGGGGGTTGGCTTTCTCAAATTTCTAATCTGGTAACAGGCTTGCAGATTAACTGTTCCAATGAACTAATCTTGTACTGGAGAGAAGCATACTAAAAAACAACTGTAGTCATAGCAAAAGGGCATGGGAACAAAGGCTGCTGAGTTTCATTAGATTTCTCTTTATTTGTTAAACTGATTCTAGCACTGTAGCTTTACATTACAGTAAGGTCAGCGCAATGTAAAGCTCATTCACTTTAGATATGGAACATTTGTTCTTTTATTTTATTTTCTGAAGTTGGTGGAAGAGCCCTGTTGGATTTTGCAGCAAGTTTGATACGGTTTGTACTAAATGGCACAGAAGGGCTGAACCTATACTACTGCTTCAACGTGTACACAGGCAGTCTTTCGAATGTGTTTAATGTACAGTAACCAGCTTTTAATGCAGTGCTTCAAAGATGTGCTGTCATTTAAAAAAGCATGTTGTACCTTTCGATAGCTTTGGGGAGATGCATTTCCAAATGTTTACATCTACTTCAGTATCCTGTTATACAAGATCTTCCAGACTCTAGATGGTAGTTTCTGCTTAAACCACAACTGACAACTGCTGCCATATTCAGTGCCGTGATTCCCAATAAGAAGGACGGTCAGCAGGCTGGTATGACTTTGAGATTTGAGCCCATTGTGTTAAAAATGAACAGCATGTTAGGGCTGACATGTCAGAAGTGCGCAGTACTTGCAAGGCAGCTGTTGTTTCTCCTCGTTGTCCCTGGCAATGCTGCACACATTCCGGCCCGGGCACGGAATCTACACCAGCCATGATAATATTTATATTATTCTGTGACTAAACTGTTTTCCACTGCAACCTTTACCAGAATACCTGCTCACTGCTCTCACTGAGCAATGCATGCCAGCTTTACACAGCTGCACACTCAGTAGGGCTCCATGGTATTTAAATGAAACTTTGTCTGGCATCATTGCGATTAGATACCTGGGACCACTGTGCTGAAAATCACTGCTACCACTCCTTCTCTTCCCAAAACCACTGATTGAACAGTTCTTCAATACAGTGAAGGAATTTGACAGCACGGCTTTCTCAGTCACTGCCCCACTGTATACAAATAGGAGCCCTGGGAGGCGAGGCAATGCTGTGCATCAGAGCTGAACCACTTAGTGAATCACCTGAAACACCCTGGCTCAGTTAGAGATGTATTGGAGTTTTAAAGGGTTGTGAGAGGGAGTCTGAGAAGTTGTGGATTCTGCATCCCAGTTTAGAAGTGCAGCATGGAAACCGAGGACAGCTGTGTCACTTCCAGTGTCTGTAAAGCATGGTGACCGTCCCCGAGGTAAAGGGACTGCTGATGGCTCTACGAGAGGACTAGGAGTGGTGGGTGAGGCACACGATAACAATAGCAAGCTTGTGTCGAGCAGAGCAGGCAGGGTCTTTAGGAACTTTATTAACCCAAGCTGTAGCACAGAGTGCTAAGCATCTTCAGAATGATTTGAGCACATATTGAAGTCAGTTACAGAAAAGGGGCTGAGATCGATTTTCAAACATATAAAAAACAGTTGTTAGTATTGCTCTCACTTTAAATTATTATTATTAAATTATTCTAGAAGTCCTATTTATTTTGCCACAACGCTATTGTTTGAAAAAAATGACAGTAAATTCATATTAAATAAAAGTGAAGATTTGCAATCAAATATGTGTGTCACGCTCTTTCGTTTAATTTATGAAGATATATGCGATGCTGCTATGCAAAGCTGACCCTGTGTCTTGTGGTACAATACCATCTGTTCAGCAGGGTCTCCAGAGTGCAGGGTCTGATAGACAGGAAGCTGTGTGTGGAGGTGCAAGGTGTAACTAGGCGTGTGGTGAGGGAGGACTGCAGCAGATTCACATTCAGACTTTACTTCTTTCACATTCATTGGGGCAGATTTATTAAGGTGTTTACATCGAAAAACTATTTCCATTTTTTTTGTGAAAGGAAAATCAAACTGTTAATTTAGAGCCACAGACTCTACTCTTTTATAAAACTAGAAATGAACAGAAAGTTAGTTTTTACGATGTACATTAGGCTGTTTGTACAAGATAAATATCCTATTTCTGGTTCTTTTTTTGTACGTTTTTAAAATGGCCTGTGAGATTGACAAGGTTAAAAATGAAACTGGATCAACACTCCTTCTTTCCTGAATCCGGAGAAGGAACATTGCACTGTTTGATAGGGATCCTATTAGTCAAATTGTCATACTAAATAGGATTATGTCAGCAATTACCATACACTGAAATGAGCTCCAGTTAATTGCACTGGGACGTTTTTAATTAATAAATTCGAAATTCAAATCTTCTTTTTGCAAGCTTTGGAGGGTAAATTCATCTTATAATTAGAAATGGACATCTCTGATTTGTACTAATTAGGTCCATTTGCATATGCAAGTGTGGTCTATGTGAGAAGAAGAGATTGCTGTTTGTTGCTTCAGGCTAGATTTGTACTTTCTCCAATCAAAGACGGCTGGCTTTTGTTCCCATGCCTTTAATTACTGGCAGATCATTGACACTTTTTAGCAAACTAGGAAGTTAACCATTCCAATGGCTTCTGACATAACTTAACAAATTACAATTACAAAGCAATCATTGAGGTCTTGTTGATGCACTAGTTCAGAAATCTCCAATAAAACCTGTGCAGAAATAACCCAGTAACGTTGACCTCAGAACCCCATCATCTTTCATTGGACTGCCTTCAAACCCCACCCTCTTTCATTGGACTGCCTTCAAACCCCACCCTCTTTCATTGGACTGCCTTCAAACCCCACCCTCTTTCATTGGACTGCCTTCAAACCCCACCCTCTTTCATTGGACTGCCTTCAAACCCCACCCTCTTTCATTGGACTGCCTTCAAACCCCATCCTCTTTCATTGGACTGCCTTCAAACCCCACCCTCTTTCATTGGACTGCCTTCAAACCCCACCCTCTTTCATTGGACTGCCTTCAAACCCCACCCTCTTTCATTGGACTGCCTTCAAACCCCACCCTCTTTCATTGGACTGCCTTCAAACCCCATCCTCTTTCATTGGACTGCCTTCAAACCCCACCCTCTTTCATTGGACTGCCTTCAAACCCCACCCTCTTTCATTGGACTGCTCCCTGGCCTTGGTGCATTCGTGTGGGGTGTTGCCACTGCCTCAGATATCCCTGCAGTAAAGATAAATATTAAAATACTAAAAACGGCACATCCAGTGTGGCACACCAAGACTTTTCAAGTTTACCAAAAGATTGTCAGATAACCAGCTGCTGCTGTGGGTTCCTGTAGCTTACACGCCGTGGGTGTGGCAGTGGGCAGTATTGCCTGCTTTGGAAGTTGTGACTCAGGTACCTAAAGTCTGCACTCTCATTGTCCCTGACCCTGAGTGTGAAGCTACACAGGGTTTATCCACTCAGAGCTGCTAATGGAAAGCAATTCAGCTTTCTGATTATAGCTCAGCGATGTAGCCCTGTGATGACACTGTTCAAATGAACTTGGCAGTTCTGGTTTTGTTATGCAATGGCATCCAGAGAGCAGACGTTCACAGTAGTTTCACACTGCATTTTTGAGCGCCACTCAGACCACATTGCGAGAGGTTTCAATTGTAATTTTATATGTATTAAGATATTTCCCTAGAAAGTACCATGGAGCTGAAACCTATCTATTGCAAAGTTGACCCCTGAGGAGTAGCAAGAAGCAGCAGAAGCAAAAACCATACGAAACTTCAATGAAGACAACACAAGCAACCTGCAAATGTAACAGTTTAAAATCAACATGGCACAGAACAGAAATGATCTGCAACAAGCTCTGTAAAGCTTTGCAGACTTCTGTCTCCGGGGTCTCAAAATGTAGCAATTATATACAGTAATCTTCTGAATATATTGCGCACCCTATTGCATATTTTAGAAGCATCTCATGCAGGTTCTATGCAGGTTGCACATGGGTTGTGGCTTACTCCAGTAATACTATTCTATATGATGTAGTATGGAGTAGTAAAAGAAAGGTATACACACGTGGTGTGAGTTATACACAGGGTGGAACTCAAAGCAGCTCAGATCAGCATCTTATATAGTCCAGTAAAGATGGTATTATTTATAAAACCATTTCAAAATGATTACCTGTAAGAAAGGTTTTCAAAATGATTACCTGTAAGAAAGGTATACACATGTGGTGTGAGTTATACACAGGGTGGAACTCAAAGCTGCTCAGATCAGCACCTTATATAGTCCAGTAAAGATGGTATTATTTATAAAACCATTTCAAAATGATTACCTGTAAGAAAGGTTTTCAAAATGATTACCTGTAAGAAAGGTATACACATGTGGTGTGAGTTATACACAGGGTGGAACTCAAAGCTGCTCAGATCAGCACCTTATATAGTCCAGTAAAGATGGTATTATTTATAAAACCATTTCAAAATGATTACCTGTAACCCATTTTGTTCATCTATGATTGTAGCAAAGGATGAAGGCATTTTGATATTAGGAAATATTTTGTTTAGGAAATCAGCGCAGTTTGGTTTATAGTATTATATATGTGTATATATATGAGGTAGCAATATCCTGGTCCTGCTGTATGTTGATGTGTGTCTCCAGGTAAAAGGCTTCCTGCCTGGAGTCTAGGGCTGAAACATGGGACTCAGTATACCCAGCTCTCAAAGCAGCAAGGACAGCTGGTCATTGCAGCTGCTCTAAACCTATTCTAGGTCATTATGTTGTTGATGAACATAAAATCAGCTGCTGCTAGAATTTCCAGCAGGCTTACATGAACACTTGCTGTTGTTGCCGTGGATATTATTCAGAATAAAAGAGTTGAAAAGTTTCATTAAGAACAAAGGCTCATTTCTCTTACTGACAGACTCAGCCCCCCTTTGCACTCGCTCACTGCCAGTCGAGAGGTCAGTTAGCAAGTTAGTCGGATTGCCAAAGGGAATTGAACAAGAAGCTAGGGATCTCCTTGCGGAGAAGTTAGAGGGGAGAGAGCATCCAGCAGACACAACAGACCAATAAAACCCAAGGAACACACACGCACACGCACACGCACACGCACACGCACACGCACACGCACACGCACAGCCGAGTTGTATTTGAGCGGGTCGTTAGAAATTCCTCAAGAGAATATTTTTGACTGGTGGAGACCCCTGGAGAATGCTGATAATATAGTGTGTACTCATTACCTGCGACCGCCTCGTCTCACGCCACACTCACAAGATGTGTTGCTGCTGCCATCCAGCCCAGCCGCTCTAATAAGCCTGCGGTACAGGTGGAACTAATGGCTTCTGTGCTGTCAGTGTATACAGTTTAAGGGTATGTAATAATGGAAGGTACGAGTCTTCTGACTTACCCAGGGCATGCTGAAGCAATCCGGTTTTAAAAAGAGCCCGGATTCTTACAGTTGAAAAGCCCTGTGAACCATTTTGCAGGCTGAAGTAAAGGAGCCTATTAAAGGATAGAGCGTTACCCATTTAACAGGCAAACAAACACAGGGTTCTGTCAGACTGGGGATGATGTTGATTCATTCTAAACGTCTAATTAAAAAATGGGTGGTTTGGATTAGAGAGACCGCATGCACAATATGCAAACTTGTATTTTACCACTACCTCTACTGCTAATATGATTTCTGCTGAGCACATAAGCCAGTGGCTGAATGTTTTTCTGGCCAGGATACTAAATACAAAGTCAAATATGGATTTCTAAATATGTACTGAACTGTACCATAGGATCTGAAACACACACACAGAAGATGAATGATCCTCAAACCTCAGAAGAGCGTCCAAGATGTTGTGCCTCGACTGGAGGCGTGTGCCCAAGCTGTTCCAGTTGCAGGAGGCAGCCCAGCTTTCTACTTGCATTGGCTACAGAAAGTGTGACTCTAGATCTATATATTGATGAATACACACACATAGAGGCCCTAGTTGTCCTTACAAAACCCCAGACTGCTCTCAGGGATATTTGAGCCTTCCTTTGGAATGCTGATGTTTAGTAAATGGAGTAAAAGAAAGCAAGAGAGATGGTTTCATATCAGCAGCACATTTGGAATTTCATTGAATCTGGCTATAGTGGGCACTGCAGGCCTTCAGTCTGGTTAATAAACAAATCAAAAGAATTCCCTGACTGCTGCATTGATCCTCGCAGAACGAGTTTCTACTGTCTCTCTCGTTTAAGAGTCTTTTCTTTCTTTAGCTGATATATCTAATGCCATGCTGGCTGTGATGGAGAAAAGCGAGTGGCAGGAAAGAGGCAAAACTTTAAGAAGACAGATATTGAAATTTGAGTTACAGGTTGAGCTCTGGGCATTTTTACAGACCGGTCTATTCTAACAGGAGCTATGTGATGCTGTGTTCCACAGTCCTGTTCAATACAATGCATGGGGTGTGTGAGCAGCTTGCTCAATACAATGCATGGAGTGTGTGAGCAGCATTCTTCCATAATTAGTTGAACCTGCTATGCACTCTACTTTATCAGAAGCAGAGCTTATTGGGTTTCCAGTTTGCTCGTACCGATGTCCGCCTTTTAATTTTTTTTATTTCAAACAAATTTAGAGAAAAAAATTTACAATTCAGTCTTTTAGCAACAAAACCCAGAGCCCCTCAGAACACAGCAATATAGAGAAAGATAAACAACTCTAATGACATTTGAAGCGGCTTCCTCTTTAAACTTCAGCGTTCATTATTCTCTTTTTTCAAAATGGGAGAACAGAAGCAAATATATAATAATAGGGTTTTCATCATTCCTGCCACTGAAATTCACAATGATGCAGAAGACACTGACGGACTGGCTAGACCATCTTGTGATGGTTAAAAAGCCCCTTACTTCTGAAAAAGAAAAAAAGAAAAGAATAAACATCAAGCATCTCCAGGGAAAGTGTTTTGTAGTTAAAATGGAAAGCGATAAATATCAAATCAGTGAGGGAGGCACAATTTAATTTTCCTTCAAAGAGATCTGCTTTATCCTGAGAAATTGATCATTTATATTCTAATCTAGGATAAGAAATGTCCTTTATATTTCCATGCTCTTATATATTCCATGTTAAATTGAGCTTTCAATAGCCTGTTTCAATCTGTAGCCATGTTTGTATCAAGTGAGGACAGATTGAATTCATTGTATCGTCACACACAGTATGAGGAAGCTGAAGAGATTGATTGGATGTCATGTTGTTGGCTTGTTGCCGCCATTGAGGAAGCTGAAGAGATTGATTGGATGTCATGTTGTTGGCTTGTTCTCGCCATTGTTTTATTGGCAGTGAATAAGAAACAGATGAAGACACTAGTCAACAAATTTGTCTGCTTGACCTTTCTGTTTCTGTTTCAGCAATAGGAACCGTAAACACACTTTTCAAATCAGAACCTTCTTAGCATTTACAGCTGCAGTGTTCAATACATTTGGGTGAATATTATGTGCACGCTGCACATCCAGGGGGAAAACAACCTGCCGTGCCAAACAGGTTCCTAAAGCTGCCCCCTGCCATTGCTCTTTGTGATGCATCTCAGTCAGGGCAGCATCAACTGTGTGGTGTTTCATCAAGATCTGTATAAGAGTGCCCTAGTGGACTGAGTTTCAGCTTCCTTATCGAGTTAATCTTATCTCTGATCATTGAGCACAGCTCTTGAAAAAAAAGCATATGAACAACTTTGTTCAAATTGTTACAGACAGCTTGACTGCACCGATGAACACTTCGGTGCTCAAGTTTCTGGTTAATGCTTTTCTGTTTTGGATGTGAATCGCATGCGGCTGGAATTAAAGTGGCTGCTGTAAACTCTGCTTCAGTGTTGCTACTGTGCATGAAAAACAAGAGGAAGAACAACGTGCAAGTTCGGCTCTGGACATGGGTAGCACAAGACTCACAGTCAACCATGTGACTTAGAGAAGGACTGTGTCTAAAAACGGGAAAGCTGTCATACATGGATGGAGTGTGCAAGATTGTTTAGTTTTATTCACATTTTGATTCAATGCATTGTTTAAGAACATAACCACTCTGTCTTCTGGCATCACAGTGTAACTCTATGCCACTAGCCTGCTCCTCAAACTGCTCTCTCAATATATAGCATCATAAACCTTTAGGACTTTTCGGTATTGAGACAGGGCTTTCAAAATCACTGTGTTCACCTTTTCAGTAAGGTTTACAATAAGTGCCCTGTTAGTCAGTATCTGTTTTTTTATTGCATTATTTAATTCAATTTCCTCATGAGTAAACTCTTCGGAACTCAAAACTCAATTAACAGAGCTGCCACAGATCAATATTAAATTGGAATGGACGTGTCATTAATATTGTGATCAAATCAGAACATTTCCCCACTCCATCATTGCAAGAGTTTATACAGTAGTTACAGCAGTGTGGAGTAGTGGTTAGGGCTCTGGACTCTTGACTGGAGGGTTGTGGGTTCAATCCCCAGTGGGGACACTGCTGCTGTACCCTTGAGCAAGGTACTTTACCTAGATTGCTCCAGTAAAAACCCAACTGTATAAATGGGCAATTGTATGTAAAAATAATGTGATATATTGTAACAATTGTAAGTCGCCCTGGATAAGGGCGTCAGCTAAGAAATAAATAATAATAATAATATGTGTAGTTGTAGTTCTGCAGTAGTTACAGTATATGTATAGTTGTAGTTCTGCAATTGTTACAGTATATTTATGGTTATAGTTCTGCAGTAGTTACAGTATATGTATGGTTGTAGTTCTGCAGTAGTTACAGTATATGTGTAGTTATAGTTCTGCAGTAGTTACAGTATATGTATGGTTGTAGTTCTGCAGTAGTTACAGTATATGTATGGTTATAGTTCTGCAGTAGTTACAGTATATGTATAGTTGTAGTTCTGCAGTAGTTACAGTATATGTATAGTTATAGTTCTGCAGTAGTTACAGTATATGTATGGTTGTAGTTCTGCAGTAGTTACAGTATATGTATGGTTGTAGTTCTGCAGTAGTTACAGTATATGTGTAGTTATAGTTCTGCAGTAGTTACAGTATATGTATGGTTATAGTTCTGCACTAGTTACAGTATATGTATAGTTGTAGTTCTGCAGTAGTTACAGTATATGTATAGTTGTAGTTCTGCATTAGTTACAGTATATGTATAGTTATAGTTCTACAGTAGTTGTAGTTAACCAGTATTTCTAGCTGTATAGTTGTACAGCAGTATTTCTAGCTGTATTTCTAGCTGTCTGGTATACCCCCCCTCCTGTCTCCCCAGGTAACCGTCCCTGCGTGCTGCTGACGGCCCGTGTTCACCCCGGGGAGAGCAATGCCAGCTGGGTGATGAAGGGTACTCTGGAGTTCCTCTGCAGCAGTCACCCTGTGGCGGAGAGTCTGCGAGACGCATACATCTTCAAGATCATCCCCATGCTCAACCCTGACGGGGTCATCAATGGCACGTGAGTCCCTTCAGCACAAGGTTACCCCTGCAATTGTTTATACAGCAACGTGCCTTCACACACTTACTTAATGGCTTTTGACAGCCCATCATAACATTTCAATGTTGTCACACACAAGTGCACTGGAGCTGCGTGCTGGGGAGCCAGCGGGAGGGAGGACACCTCTTGTAATCACTTGTCTTCTGCGTTGTCTTGATTGCTTGTTTTCTAGGATTAAATCTGCAGAGTCTGGCAAGTTACTGCCCGATTCCTGATCTATCTTCCACACCAGGATACACCTCATTTCTCGTCAAGGCTCATCAGTCACATTTTTAATGATGAGAACTGAATTCTGCCAGGATTACTTTTAAACACCTGTGGAGTCATTCTATCCACTGTATCTGTATGTCAACCTGTCTGTCTAAAACCCAACATTGTAGCTTCCAGGCTGTCATCAGCAAGTGTCTGTGAGGGAAACAATACAAGTGATTCACTTTTCCAGGTGTGTGGAAAATTGGCTCATATCATTCACAGCACTGACAATACTTGTCATTTGCATACAAAAGCCTCTCATACAGCAGGAAACTCTACTTTAATTATCCCTTATTTAATATATATATATATATATATATATATATATATATATGTATTTTTTTTTTAGAACACCTTGGCAAGTCTCCCTCTCCAAATACCAAATCTAAACCTTGTTGGCATAGATATGGAATCTGGCTGGAATACAAAAATCAAAGTAGGAATGCCTTTAGGATCTAAAGAATCATGACTTGTGTCTAGTACTGTACGCAGGGCAATCTCAAGTGAGATTTAACTGTAGAGGTACCGGGAGGAATTTGGAGCAGACACACAGTACGACTTGAAGGGTTTGGCAGTCAGTGAATAACCTGCAGGGGACTGTCTGCCACAGAGAGGTAGTTCCCTTCTTCCAGCGCTGCACATTGCAATAGCACTTGGCTGTACTGATCTGTCTACACCCATAGGGATTGCATTGATCCCAGTCCCTTATTATATCAAGCAGTCTGCTTGGATTGGAAGCGCATTGGCTTGTCAGTAAAGGCTGGTCACTGCAGGGCCTGGTTACTGAACCCTGGTTTTCTCACTCTAAGCTCCTTATCAGTTCCGGCTCTATTGACAGGGATCCTTCAGCTGCCCCTTTATCAGCTCAGTGCTCTGCAGGCAGTGTGCTCAATAGACCCGTCACAGAGAGAGAGTGTTGAAACAGCAGAAGACCCTTCAGACTCCCCAGTACTGCACATTAAAGGAGGCATGCAATTCATCATTGATATGCTGGATCCACACTGTTGGGGGACAGGAGAGCTTTTGAAAGGTAGCATTTCCTTTGCCTTCATTTCTATGTATTTCTTTTTTTAAGTGGCTGATTAAATGGATTTTCTGGGTTTTCACTTCGTCTCTGATGAACAACTGGTTGATTATGCAACACCTGTGATTTCTGGAAAGCCATTCACTGAAGGCTGCAGGGAAATGAATCAGTAAAGTACATCAGTATTGACTGACATCCTCAGATGTAAAGGTTATTTGAATGTATTTGGAATCTGAAAACAATAACCCTAAATCTCAGCAAATACAAACGGAATTTAGAATCCTGCGTTTTCATTGTTGAGTTGGAAGGAACGTTGCCTCTCGGTGTATCTGTTGCCCACTTCCCATCTATTATTTGCACTCTCAATTGGAAGCTGCCAAAGTGACCCCTGGCATAGCAGTCAGTAGAAATAATTTGTTTCTGTCTCAAGAAGCTCATTGTTTTGCTGCAGGTATTCATTACTTTTTTATCTTCACAAAACTGTATGCTTACCTATAAAATTGTTCCTGAGCAATTTCAGAAGATGTGCTTTTATGTATATATAAAGCTCATCCTAAAACTTGAGATGAAAGGGGTGGAGAATGTAATGGGCAGTGCTGTGTGATACACTGTCGTTCTGGACTCTGTCCCCTGTCGGTGAGATGATGAAATGAGATGAGGTGAAAGGGGGGAGAATGTGCACCAATGACTCCTCATCTGGATCAATGATCCACTCTGAGAAAAATGCACGCTTGCCCTCTGTGTTATAGTAACCTTCTCATGGATGATTCGCTATGCATATCATACATGGGGGTGAGGGTCTGTCAAAAGAAATGTATTTGAATCTCTAGCCTGCAACCCTTACAGTATAAATTAAATGCTTTACCTGCCAGCTGCTGTTTGTTTTGTGTATCACACAGCTCGAAGATCACATGACTCTTCTAAAGTCTGATTGATTTTTTTGACACTGGACCAGTTCCACCATTGTGCTGATATAAAATTATTCATAATAGACTCTGCTCCTGCAATTGTAAACTTTTATTCTATGTTCTTTTATTTATTACTGTATAAAGAAAGAAAAAAGAAAGACAGAAACACAGGCTAAACTGTATTAAAAAAAAAATTGATTCATTGGGGCGGTCCGGCATATGACATTGACGTATTGTGAGGCCTCCGTTAGCGGGATTGAGACGCGCGTGATGAATGGCGCGGTCTGTCAAAGAAAATGTGTTATTCATCATCGCGCTCAGAGAGAGAGAGAGAGAGAGAGAGAGAGAGAGAGAGAGAGAGAGAGAGAGAGAGAGAGAGAGAGAGAGAGAGAGAGAGAGAGAGAGAGAGAGAGAGAGAGAGAGAGAGAGACAGAGACAGAGCACAGGACCACAGGACCACAGGAGAGAGCTCCTTTAAAGGACACGAGTCAGACACAGCCAGGTGATGAATAAATAAACACAGAATCTCTTTCAAGTAGTTCTGGTGCAGCTCTAAGTCTTTGCAGTGGATTTCTATTGAGAGGATTAGGAGATGATTATGATTATGCTAGCACCAGGTTTGTTTTTAAAAACAGTATTAAGAAAGCATTGTGGTGCCGAGCTTCAGTTAACTCATTACCCTGTTTCCATGGTGTGGAATAGACACTTTCTTTTATAGCTTCCTTCATTGTTTTACTGCTTACCTGTACGACAGAGATTCTTTGGACTTGATCCAATACCAGTGACAATAGGTGAGAAATCTCATTCGATAGAAACTCATGTCTCCTTGAGAAACCCATCATGCACTCTGACAGGCTGATTGAAGCCACTGAGTTTAAGGGCAGTGAAGACTGCTTTCTGTCAGTCAGAGCTCCACAGCCGTGATGTCACAATCCAATAGGGCCCAGGATTGATAGATGCTAGTGAATGGGGGTGGGGCAGACCCATGCAGTGAAGACTGCTTGCTGTCAGTCAGCGCTCCACAGCTGTGATGTCACAATTGAGGGGGCAGCAATGTGATGCCAACTCCAGATGACTTTTTGAACAAGGTATTAACTGCAAGAGGGGTCCGAGGGATGAAAGGGAATGAGGAATCACATGCATAGTCTGCTAAGCAATGAAGTTCTCTGTCCAGTGGGGGTCTGTAATGGTTCCTTGTGCTGTAGTGTGGCAAAAAAATAAAAAATAAAAAAAAAATCCTGTGCACTAGCAAGGCGATGCACGTGTTCTTTCTTTCTTTCTTTCTTTCTTTCTTTCTTTCTTTCTTTCTTTCGTGGACCACTTGTTGCCCTTCTCAAAATCATATTAGTAATAAAATAATTCACTATATAAAAGTCACATTTAAAATTGCAGGAGCACAGTGTCATTGAACATAACCTGAAGGCATAATAATGAGGCACTTCAGAGGGCCAGGTCAATATGGGCATTTGTTTTTGCAGGCGTGAGAGAGCAGGCAGGTAATCCCTTCCAGCCCTCTATCACACGTACGGATTGAACCCTTGATTTATAGTTTTTAACTTGGTTGATTGAAGCCCCATCATAGAGATAGTGATCCAGTATAGATGTCTGCATATCACATCTCCAGCTTCCCAACGTAACAAAATAATACGTGGCTATTAGAACACTGTTAACAGACAGCCCTGTACAGGGTAGTTCCTCAGATACAGTGGGGAGCCCTTCCCCCATGGAGATGAGCCCACACCAGAGATAACAGCTGGTATAGGAAGAGATATATATATATAGGAGGCAGAGGCGTGAATGATCAAAGCACCAGTCATGTATCACAGGTCTCCGTGCTAAGAAAAAACCTTTTGACACGTGTCAGCTGACAAGACGAGGACCCGCCCCTGCTGTCTGCGCTTCTGTGATTTGCTGTTGAGAAGCATCATGTGTAGATGGGAGCGCAGCCCGTGAGAAGCTATCAGGAAACTATCCCATGTCACTCCTTATCAGAGAGAGGTGAAAGATATGAGTAATAGGCAGCAGGAGCTCAACCAGCTGGAAAAGTAGAGGAATCCCTATTCCACATGATGCCTTGTTCAAGGCTAGCTCTGAACTCCTGATGTGTGTAACTGGCTGGTCCCACACACAGTACTCCTCTCTCTATCTCTATATATAAAAGTAGAGGAATCCCTATTCCACATGATGCCTTGTTCAGGGCTAGCTCTGAACTCCTGATGTGTGTAACTGGCTGGCCCCACACACAGTACTCTCTCTCTCTCTCTCTCTCTCTCTCTCTCTCTCTCTCTCAAAGTATAAAAGTCACAAACACATACTTGAACTATAAACAGTTCAGTAAGATGCAGCTCTAACTAGCTAACCAGAAATTAACGAGAGAGGGGAAATCAATTTGTTTGATCTCCTATAGTCACTCATTTGTTTTGGGGTAGGTGGTCCCACCATTCCCCTCTTCCAGGTGGTCTCATACTGGGAGGCTGGCTGTCACGCTATCGGTCCTGTCTGCTGGCATTCATTATTTAATCATTCTCCGAGGGCTTCAACGCTGGGAATATTTTGGCAGTATTGTACATCCATTGATTCATAAATGTTTCATACAATTACTTGTGGATGTTTCCGTTATGAATTATTATCATCATCATCATCATCACTTCAGGCATATTGTTCTGCATGTCTGTTTTCAGATGTGTATCTGCCTGGATGAAGAGGACAGGGCTCTGTCTTCAGCTAGACAATCGTTACCAGGCTTAATATGCTGCAGTTAACATGAGACAATGAGCTGGAATGTGTGAGTGGTTGATTGGGCTGCTGTTTGTGACCTGCCTGTTCCCCCTGGGGTCTTCTCATTACCCTGGCAACCGTGTTTGAAAAAAGGAAACAAAAGAGCGCTTCAGCAACTGGAAAAGAAAGGTTTATTTGACCTCCTCGCAGGCTGCGTGTAGCACCTGTTTAATCGAATGAGCAGTTTTTCTTGCATACCACTTTCATTTCCGATGACTGCCCCCCAAAAAGCGGATTGATTGTTCTGGCGCCAGTGTTGCACTGAAGCACGCAGCTAACAGACTGCACTGCATAACTCTTTAGGTGAAATACATGCTTTTGCATGCAAGCAATAACCTTTTACTAAACATCTATAACAGCCATAGCAAATGAATCCTGTGATCAGAATTCACTCCTATGTCTAGACTGATAGGGATTCCTATTTCCTAGAAACCAGTTCAGCACAACCCTTGCACCAACTACTAAACAGTTCTGCTGGTAAAATATTCAATGAATACCAAATGCTAACATGAAGTAACTGGGAGCAACAAGCCAATGAGAAATAGGCAAACAGTTCCTTTCACTCCAAAATCCCAAAGTGATTCTCACTGAAACAGCGCCGTCATTCCAAAGAGAAGGTAGCTTAGACACATTGTGAATGCAGGTGCAAGCTGTTGAGTGGCCATCGTTAGCCATCATTGCATGCTCTCCACATTAGCACTGTGTACAGAACGCTTTTCAGAGCTCAGTGTTGACTGAACTCGGTCCAAAGTGCACTTAGTGTATGGGGGTTGTGCAGGCGTGTGTTTCATGTGTATAATGTATGGGGGTTGTGCAGGCGTGTGTTTCATGTGTATAATGTATGGGGGTTGTGCAGGCGTGTGTTTCATGTGTATAATGTATGGGGGTTGTGCAGGCGTGTGTTTCATGTGTATAATGTATGGGGGTTGTGCAGGCGTGTGTTTCATGTGTATAATGTATGGGGGTTGTGCAGGCGTGTGTTTCATATGTATAATGTATGGGGGTTGTGCAGGCATGTCCTTTAGTGTGTTTCATGTGTAACAGTCCCTGCAATACTGATATGGACAAGAGCAGGGTCATTTGTGAGGAAGGCAATTCAGGGTTTAAAATGGACAGTGGTGCACAATGTGCACAATGATCGTGAGATTGCCATGCTGTACTATAGAGTTCTCTGGCTATGCGTTTGCTGTTGTGTTTATTTCTTTTTTTCTAACATGTTGTTTATTTAAAATGCTGAGCCCCAGGATAGGCGCTGGAGTTTTTCAAAGGCATGCTCGAGGTTACAGAGTAACAATGTCACAGTCAATCAGTTCCAAGTAATGCTCTTATCAAATGTGACATACTGTTCATTCCTTAAAATTATACAAAGCATCACATCACACCCCATAATGATATAACAGAACCTGCCTACCCCCGATCTGATACAAAGCATCACATCACACCCCATAATGATATAACAGAACCTGCCTACCCCCGATCTGATACAAAGCATCACATCACACCCCATAATGACATAACAGAACCTGCCTACCCCCGATCTCCATTCAGCAATTACAATTAGGATTCAGCTAAATAAGCATCCTATTTTATTAACTCTGGCTGCTGGAAGGTTTGATTTCTTCAGGGAGGGGCTCCAGGACGTCTCAAACGCTTTGCTTCACATTGGAGAAAGCCGAGGTGATTCTCCCATTACCCGGTCTTGGGTTTAAAATCGTGCGGCACCCTGCGATGCTGCTCGTTACAGAAATCCAAACTGTATTCCATTGTATGTGTTTTGGTGGGTGCAGGGGAGAGGGTATAACCGTGTACATGACATCCCTTATTTGATATTCTTCTCAGAAGGCTGCCCTTTCGTAATCCATGGGGTTTTGCATTAGATACATTCTGGTGTCTGGAATTTAAAGCCAAGTTAGAAAGTTATTTTCTGCCTCTAAAAGAAAACACGGTTATGCACAGCAGTATACAAGTACCCCTACCAAAGACAACACCCATACAGTATTCATCCTGTACACCACACCACAGAGAAATGGAAGTAGAGTGTATAAAGGGAGTTCAAAAAAGCCAGGTGGTGTAACTCTCCAATCAGGTAACCCTGAAAGTCAAAGTCAATGGTCATTGGATTCCTTGCTGATGGACCTTCACTTGACCTGAAGGGTATGAAGTTTTAGACAGAAAAGAATAGTGTCTAATCACAACCCAAGATCTCAAAGAGAGAGTATTCAAGGGTTTGATTTGTCTCATTAGCTTGTGGACATAATCAGTATGAAACACACTTGCATTGGCTTCAAAAGCATTCATCTTATCTTGAGTAATTAGTAGAGAATGCCATTCTTCAAACAGAATAAATTAACCCTTGCACTACGCTGGACAAGAGCTCTGCTCCAATGAGCACCAATTGTTAAGAGCATTGCATAGGATATTCTTAAGTGCAATTTATTGAGAGTTGCAATACTGGTATATGTGAAGCTGCCTGTCCATCGGTCTGTACTTACTGTATATAAGTCACGCTTCCATTTTTTGAAGTACTTTTGTGAGAATGCAAAGCTATTAAAACCTGTGCCTGTCTTATTTTCATTGGAATGGGACAGGCAAACACTGTAGTGTACTGTGAGTATTGTATACACAAGCTCAAAACCTGTTCCCCTTGTATGTTTAAACAGAAAGAGCATCCTATTGTTACTCTGCTTCACTGTGCAGAGATGCAGGCTGACCCAGTCTCTGTTTCTCATGGTAGCCTATGCCTGGACGACATGTTTCCCATGCTGCTCAATGGCATGTGCTCTGTGCAGAACTCCAAGCAGACAGCTGAGTTACGATGGGCTTGTACTGCTAGGGGCGTCCATCTAATCACTGGTCAGGGTCTGAACCCTGGTCTCCATGGCGATAGCCTTCCCAGCCAATAGGGGTTCGTGCTGCACTCCAGACTCACTGTAAACTCAACCCTAACAAGGATTACAGGTGGTTGCTATTGAGCTTACAGAGTTCAGCAGAATAACCAGATAACAAAATGTTCTGGCCTGCTCCTATAATTCACTGTTCATGTGATTGCAGTCTGATTGAAACTCTAACTGGACTGGACTCCAATCATACAGGATCCACTAATATATGAATATAATATCATGCAAGATGATGAAAGGGATATTGTATTGCAACACTGCATCAGAGTCATTCAGAGTAATGCAGGAAGGAGAATAAAGCTTTGTGGAACTGCCTTTTCATACCAGCCCAGTCAGGTTTGTTTTACTTCAATTACCCCCTCTGTGTTCTATCAGGAAGGTGATTTGAAAAGCAGTTTACTGCAGTGTAATCAAAGCTCAGCTTCAGTAACTCGGATTTCATTATTTTAAGTTTGATCGTATTGAATGCCTTTTTGAGATCAATACAAATAGCTGCAGTAAATACACCTTTATATCCATAACAAGTGTTATAAACAGGTTCTCAAATCAAATTGCTACAAGAGTATAATATAATACTCCTTAACGCACTTCATTACTCGAGCCTGGGTTCATTTGTCTTCTGATTTTGACACCGAAGCAACAAAGGATTGGGGCCATCATCACTGCTGTGTAGACAAGCTTGAGGTCTTAGTAATGGGTTGACCTCCAGCTGCTTCTAGTGTTGGGTCTTTTAACAGTCAATAAAGAGGCATTTAAAGTAATTGCTGAGGGAAAGTTTCACAACTTAAGTCTCATATTTGAACAGCATGATACTAAAAATCATATGTGGGCTTTTGAATTATTAATAGAATGTAATTGTTTTTTTTTTAATCTCCTCTGGGGAGACCAGCTGAAAAGCATTCGAATCAACAACAGAAGGTTTTTAAAAAAAATAAATAAAAATAAGCGAAGTGATGCATTCTGCTCAAACATTTGCCTTGTTTGAAAAACACAGAACGGATCAAATGCATGTAACATAACTAACTGATACATGATATGAAGCCCTCGGTTTTGTGATCTCCAATTAAACCAATTAGATAGATTGCAGGATCTTTTATCTCATATTCTTGAGCAGCAACTGGGGTTCCCTTATTCCAAATGCTTGGTGAACGAAGAGTCGTGCTGTACCTCCCTGATGGCTGGAATTACAACTCCTTCAAATAAATAATCAAAGATCAGTATAGTTTGAATAGTGAAGGACCTTTGATTCGTGCCTTCTTGTAGAGGCCTGTTGAGAGATGAGACTGCATTGTCTTGATAAAGAGAATTCCTCAAGACCTCAAAGCTGTAGATTAGGGGGCAGAAAGGACTCTGCAAGTGGCCAACTGCAAGGAAGGAGTGGTACGGTGCACAGTGGTGCATTGCTTTAGCTTGGCACACTCCATTATGACATGCATTACACACTGTTCACACAACACTGTTCTGCCCGTTACTGCACAGTTCTATACCTCTATTGCTTGCGCTTCGTGCTTTATTGCTTCGGTTTATGATTTGAAACCACTCAGGCCTGACATCTTACTTCTGTTCAGAGTAACCAAGCATCTCTTTCAGCCCTGATGCGTTTTTTAGTGTCACAAGTGCATTAACCTCATAGAGTTTAAATTGGGCATTAGGAGAGACATATTAATGTTGCTGGCAGTAATCCATATACCAAGCCATAAAAACAAAAACAAAGGCTTGGACACGCCTGGAGAGCAGTGCTAGTGCTGTTCTGGCAGGTCCCAGGTAGGTTTGGAGTACTAACAATTTAACAGCCTTTTCATGCAGGTCTGCAGTGGAAAACATTCTTGTTTTTGTATTCTTTATTATTCTTTACATTCCTGCAGTCAACCGTGAAAGATTACATTTTTTTATATAATTTCTAAAGACATAATATTGACTTCAGGCCAAAAAAACACTCTGATCTGTCTAGAGCTAATTCCCATGAGCTCAATACTCTCCTTCTGGCCATTTACACAAGAAAATACATGTGTGGGCTTATTTGCTTTCAAGATTCCTTGCTGTAAATACCTTGCTGTTATTTACCCTGCATTGTGTGCATGTGTGTTTGTATATATTCACAAAGATTAACAATCAACAACAAAGCTAGGACTTGTAGATGACGGGGGCGTGTTGCGCTGGTACTGTAGATTGTGTAGGCATAAATAGCGTTGCTAAGAGTGGCACTTGACATATTTGTTTGTTATGAATTATTCTAAATTAAGACAGAACGCAGCTCTCAGGTACACAAAATGCAATAAACAGAAGACAAGGCCTAGGTGATTTATCAAGAAAACTACAAAATCACTGCATCACAATACTGAAAACAGAATGCAAGCTGACTTTAATTGCACAGCTCTGTGTTCACTTCAATCTCATCTTGTTCTGTGCCAAATCTCTCATTAATTATCAGTACCTGGCACCATACCAGATGATTGACCAGGGAGCCATATGCAGAGTGCCAAACATTCTATATTAAATACTGCTACATGAAATGCTTTAAAATGTCATGACAGTGTTTCTGTAATGCTGCGCTTACACAACACAATGCAATCAATAAAACATGGGGCTGTTCAAACATGGATAACTCGGTACACTTTCCATGAAATATGCTAGAAATACATTTACAAACAACGTGACGAAAACAAGCCAGCCCCCAATTTTGTTTAGCTTTAGTGAATACAGTAACCTATCATATTTAATTTCCTTTGATTGCATCTTGTATTTACTGAGATTTTACTTGTGTCTGCACAGCTACAGTGTAATCCATGCTACCGGTATGCATTGTGTTTGTGTAATTCATGGTTCAGTTGTAACCACATCCAGTTGCAATCACAGGTGTCATGATGTCACTGGCTCCATGTGACCGGCACTACCAGCCTGTGACTGTGTTTCCTTGCCAGGACAGGCAAGCTGATACTGTGATCCTAATCAGATCATCTGCGCAATGCTTCAGAGAATACTTTGATATGCAGGGTTATTGATTATGCAATATGAGAATATGTGAAGCTGTTGGGTTTTGTTTGCCCCCTGGACAAGGCTCCATGACCACTTTTTTGTTCACAAAGTGTTACATCATGGTACTTTTCAGCCACTGTATACCTCACCTGCACGGTTTATACTGTGACTGCAGTGTTGGTTTCCTATGTTGCAAGACCTCTTAACCAGTATGATGTGTTTGTATGGTCTGGCTTTAGCTAGTTGCACCTGCTTTACGCTCTGTTCCCACAGCTTTACACGAGTGCCAGTCAGTGTGTGCTGTTCTGAGACAGACACGATGGTGCTCGAGACTCACGTTTCTGTAGCGTTCTACCTTAGCTGCCATGTCATTAAAAGAATAATAAAACACATTTGTTCAAGCAAAGTGTGTAGCACCCTACCTAACACTGTAAATAGAAAGTATGCGCTATCTATCCCATTAGTCCTCACCTATCAAAGGGAAACTCAATTACTTTGTTTGGTCTTTTAAAGAAAATTGGATTTTTGGAAATCTAATGTTAGGTTTGTATATATATTTTTTTGCTCTTTTACTCAAATCTGCATCTAATACGAGATGCAATCTCTTCAATTGAAAATTCAGAGGAAAGGATGCAAGAAACTGAAATCAACCAATTCAGCAGGAAAACATGGAGATATACATGATGAAATTTCCACTGCCATTGAAGCAAGATGTCATTTTTATCTGTTCTTCTTGTAGCAGGTGTCCTCAATATAATTTGCACACGTGCGTATTTTAGTTGATACGACATACATTCAGCATGGAAGTAGTATAAAACTCACAGCCCTTTTTTATTTTACAGTTGATACACGATGTATACAACCTCTATTTAAAACAGGATTACAATTCAAGCCTGGTGTTAAAAGCACCGCAGAACAAGAATAATACATAAAGCAAACGCTGGTGCAGCCAGAAGACCCAGTGTTTGAATCTCATCTGAGATAATACATGAAACTAGTGCCAGAGAGAGCCACCAAGCCCCCAACACACGCAAGGGAAACAAAATCATTGAGGCTTGAACCTCTAACCTAGAAGGGACATATGTGTCCCACAAATAACATTTTTGCAACGAGGTGGAGCACGAAACAGCGTTTAAAATGTACTGAGAGGCAGGATCTGGTCATCCACATGGTCAGTTTCCTCCTCAGGAAACTTGACTCGCTCTCAAATGTATTTTAAGAAGAAACCGTTTGAACAGCAGCTCAATTCCTTGTGTACCCGAAGTGTTTAACCCTTTCAAAGCCAATGCAGTTCAATGGTAAATGAATTCCCTTCACAGCAGGCATCTCAAGGTGATTTAGGTGGGCTAATGGATGTGCATTGATCAGCGTTGGCATGGCTCCCTGCTGTATGCTAAGCGTGCTCTCCTGTGTGATTTCAGGCACCGCTGCTCTCTGAGTGGAGAGGACCTGAACAGACAGTGGATGAAGCCAGACCTGAAGCTAAGCCCCACAATCTACCACGCCAAGGGCTTTCTCTACTACCTCAACAGTATCGGAAGGACTCCGCTGGTGAGTGTGGCCTTTCAGAGCCCTTCAGTACCAACTTCACTGCTCTGTGCACATTTCATGTGCTGTATTTCACGTGCTGTATTTCATGTGCTGTATTTCACGTGCTGTATTTCACATGCTATATTTCATGTGCTGTATTTCATGCTTGTCAAAGCTGTAACGTGTGAGTATGAAGGGTTTGCGCAGGAGTGTCAGAGAGAGACTGTTACACTCAATAGCATCTCTCAGTTTCACTTCCTTGAGCTACAGAGAAATGTATTAGTGACCCCCCTCCCTATTCCCAAACCTGCCTGTATAAAATCTGCAGTGTAACAAGAAAAGAATGTATAATCAGCATAACTATTCATATGCTATGAAAGGCAGATGTGCAATTGACATTTGGCCCTGCACATCTTTTTTTTCATATATCTGTGGCAATCCCAGCAGGCACAGATAGCTGTAGCTGGCCTTTCCTCCATAGCTCTGATAGCGCACCCAAGGTTATTAGTGCTGAGGCTATTGCCCTTGCCCAGACTGAGACAGTAAAACTTTGTTTAATGTACTCGCTTGAACAATGAAGCTCAATTGTGTTTTCAAATTTAAAGTTGAACTCTCTTATACTGTAGATTACTTACTTTCCAATGAAAATACATTATTTTTATTCCTTTTGACATTTGACATGGCTGTGGGCTGCGGCACTGCACCTCCAAATCAGCTGTATTCACAGAATATGAATGGCAAGAGCAGTGAAAAGCTAAACACGTAAAATGAGCTATGAAAAATGTATTCATATTTTTGTATGTTCTGTACAAGGCTCAGCACAATCTTGCCTCAATCTCATATTGGAGGCCTTGAACAACTTCTTAGAGATGATATAAAAAGGGCTCATTCTGAATGCAGAACGGGAGATTCCTGCGAGCTCTCACCCCATTCTAACCCCTCCAGGTATTCTGTGATTATCACGGACACTCGCGGAAGAAGAATGTGTTCTTGTACGGCTGCAGCATCAAGGAGACATTCTGGCAGTCCGGCTCCACTGTCAACACTGTGGCACTGAAGGAGGACCCTGGATACCGGGTACGATCCTCCTCATGTTTAGTTTACCCGTCCTGATCTGTGTGGTGCACAGGGGCTCTTCCAATGCACCAATCTGGACAGAGAGATGCACTATTAGTAGGTATCTCAATAAAATGCCTGATCTGTGTGGTGCACAGGGGCCCTTCCAATGCACCGATGTGGACCGAGAGGTGCTCTATTAGTAGGTATCTCAATAAAATGCCTGATCTGTGTGGTGCACAGGGGCTCGTTCAATGCACCGATCTGGACCGAGAGATGCTCTATTAGTAGGTATCTCAATAAAATGCCTGATCAGTGTGCATGCTGGGACCAGTCACAGATAGAGGACTGTGGCTGGTCTGTGGCTTATCTGAGCTTATTTGTTTGCTTTCCCTAAGCAAGGCTGCAGTTCCTTGTGGTGTAATGGGGGTGGAGTTTCCATTAGAACTGAGGGAGAACGTTTGTTGTTGCAGACTCTTCCCAAAATCCTGGACAAGATAGCGCCAGCATTTGCCTTCCAGAGCTGCAGTTTCCTGGTGGAGAAGTCTCGGGCGTCGACGGCGCGGGTGGTGGTGTGGAGAGAGATGGGGGTGGTGAGGAGCTACACCATGGAGAGCACCTACTGTGGCTGTGACCAGGGGCTCTACAAGGTGGGTGCTGCAGCTCTCTGTGCTGGGTCAGGGATGGGGTCCCTTCAGTAACTCCCTTCCCATTCACGTTCCTCTGTGGTGGTTGGGTATCCCGGAGTTGTGTTTCGCAAGTAATACAGTCTCTTTGAAGAGAAGATGCATGAACAAATTACAAGCTTTTCCTCCATTTCACGCCTGCTAAATGCTTGCTAAGGCTGTCGTGCCACAGGGCAGGAATGTTCTGCCAGCGTGACCAAACAGGGGCAGTCACTGGGGGGAGGATTCCGTATCTGCAGTTGATGGATTACAACAGATCAGACATCAAAACCAGTAGCTTCAGGCTCAGTGATGCAGGGATTAGTCCAGGCAGGACGCAGGCAATTTGTCTAGATAAGTGCCTTTTAGAAACAACAAAAAAATGAAAGGAAAGGTAATTTGTTGATGTAGCAGCACTCGATTTACAAGCAAAGTAACCCCTGTAAACATGACCTGTGGAAGATGCTGTATCAGGATCAGATCATGTATCACTGCACACCAGCTCTCTCCATTTATTAAACAGGCTTGAGACAGCTACCACCAAGCTGCCTGCAGGCCCGCAGGCAGCTTCAGAACCTGGTGATGACATCATCACTGCTCCTCAGTGCACCTAGTCGCCTTGGAAACCAGGGAGTGAGTGGATGCATTTAACCAAATGACATCATCACTATGTAAATCATTTAGATGGTGTCTACAGTACATCGTCTTTGTCACCGGAAATCGTAGGGTTTTGTTTATCTGCTATATAACCGTACCTGCGATAAGCAGTATTTTGAAACAACCTTTTAAATTGATCACAATCCGAATGCCATACAATGCAGGACATTGGAGGGCTCAGCTCTCCAGTCAATATACATTCTTATTCTCAATGAAAGGTGCACTTAACTTAACTTAACTATTGTATTGATTTTCACAGGACCTCGTTCTTCGGCATTTATTATTGTGTCTAGCAATGTGGATAAGTAGATCATATTAGCAAAAACTAAACAGATGTTTGCAGGGTTCAATGTGGCAGCATTTTGCACACTGTAGCTATAGGCTTTCTCCATTCTCTGGCCTCAAGGACGGATTGTCAGTGCCATGCTGGTCCTGCATATCCAATACATGATGGGATTGTTTTATTGTGTTGATTGCCTGGGGGGTGATATATATATGTGTGTGTGTGTGTGTGTGTGTGTGTGTGTGTGTGTGTGTGTGTGTGTGTGCATGTGTGTGTGTGCGTGCATGCGTGTGTGTGTGTGTGTGCGCGTGCGTGCATGCGTGTGTGTGTGTGTGTGCGTGCAGTGAGGGAGCTCGACAGACAAGCCTGAGGTGACTTAAAAATATTGTCTAGACTTTCTTTCATAGCATAACCAAAAACATCAGGAAATTACTGAACAACATGATTAGCTGTTTACCGTTCAAAAGATAGTAAGACAAGCTTGCAAGGCCTGACTGATGAATTTACCTCCCCTCCGCCCTCTCCATCTCACGCTTATTCTCTCGGCTTCTTTTTCTCCATTTTAATTAGCCCTGTTGTGTGTAAAAATAGATCTTTTAATATGGTTTTAAAATGAGCAGCATTCTGAATGCTCTTTGAAAAATAAAAAAAGAACATTAATGTATCCAAATGGTGTGACAAGTGTGACAGACCATCATGGGTCTCATGCAAAATGAACTGGAGTGTCCCTCTTCAAGTTTGTACCTGTGCGGCCAGCACAAGCCCCCCTGAATTCAGCTCTGATTCATCCCAATTAGCGGCCCCCGCTCAACATGGGAGCCAGCGCAGAGAAGAGGGGCTTAATTCCTCTCTCAGCCAGTCAGTAAATCAGCTGCAGGTTCACTAAATTACCATGTATGAGTGTCCATGTTACGCCAAGAACAATGAGAGGGGCCTGTGATCAAAAAGGAGTTGAAAACACGCCTTCTCTTTTTCAGACTGGAATACAGCAACTTCCAGAAGAGGTTCAATTCCACTGAACAGAAATGAATAGAGCAAGTTCTTACGTTAAAATTGGGATGTATGTACTTTGTGGGATATAGAGTACAGTACACAGTACGTTGCTTATTTAAAGTATATTCTGAAAGTAAAATACAATGTATTGAACATGTTCTTCAAACGTAAAAAATAAAAACGGCTGCAATTATTGGGCAAAATAAATGCTATGCAAAATAGAAGTGTTTAGTATTGAGGGCAGAGGCACTTTGTTGAGTAACTTGTCCGCGGTTTCTCAAACTGGCACAGACTTGAATGGGTGCAGAAACCTAGTTAATAGTCTTCTAGAGGACAGTGTGCACTGCTGCCTATATTTCAGACTGCCTGCCACTGTCGCACTGTAATATCAGCTGTGAATAATTGTGTACAGGCTTGCTTTTAAATGAGAATGCAATCTAAACCCAGCGCTGGTTTGTCACCCTGGTTGAGTAGTTTTGTTCTGGTGGCAGGGGTCAAAACATTAGCTGATAGGGCTTCTAATAGAGAAGGAAATATCATTTAATATCTTATTAAAACCTTACATTACAATTGACAGCCTAATACAGGATGCATACCAAATACCATGATACAGCTCTGTAATAAACAGTGTCTTTAAACTTGCTGATAAGCACGGCACTGCTCTGCTGTTTCCTTAATGGGACTTCCAGAGACAGGTAGGTCTGTCAAGTGGAACTAGAATTCTTATTTTATTTATGTAACATTAGAAATTCCAAATCCCCCAGGGAGCGTGCAGCGTGGCTCAGCTACACAGCACATTGCAATAGGACCGCTGCTTCTGAGCCTTTCATCAGATACTCCAGTCTACAAGATGGGAGCTTAGCTATTTATAAGACTCTGTAAACTCTTTAGGGCTTTTTTCTTCTGCTATGGTCCAGCATTAAAATATGAATAATGTATGTCTATATCAGTATCTATATAGGGGTCCAAAGTTATATCACTGCTCTATCCATTAATAATAATGCAGCAAGCCAGACTCCCTGCTTAACAACAAAAACCAAAGTGCACTCGTTGCGTCTTTCATATACCCTTTAATACCCCAAGGGCTCAAGCAGCCCTGAGTTAAACAGAGGCATCAACCACAACATTACTGTAAATACACATGAAAGTCAGGACATGCAGTAAGTGCCCAGGGTTAGTACGAGAATGGATTCAGGGCAATGTCCCCTTTAGAAGCTCGTGTTCTCACGGTGTGCTGGCTGAATGCTGTTTTGTGGTTTTCTTGAATCAGATTTTAGATAGCACACAGACTATAGTATTCAGTAAAATACTTTGAAAGGATGGTACAGTTTGCCAGGTTTGAAGTTTGCTTTATTCAAACCCAGTAACGTAAAGGCTGTAGCCGTGGCCTTTTCAGAACATTCCAGGCTCTCTGTAAATACTATGCATTATTAACATGGCAGGGTTACGTTTACATGCAAACATTTTGTTTAAATATCCCCTAAACCTAAAGCCTCCTGCCCCCCTATAAATGAAATGTTAGCAGCCTAATTAAAGCAGGTAGCTGCAGGCTTGTGAGTCTACTCCTCCAGCCGCAGTGCTGTATAAATCGGTCTCCGTGCCTACTGGTGCTGCATACTGATTCCAGCATCTTCACTCACTACACAGAGCGAGGGGATCTCACAGGCATGGCAGAAGCTTATCGATCAAAAGCACAAAACTCTCTGAACTTCAGTCTTTTAAGATAAAAAAAGCATGCTGTAAAATGGTGACTTGAATTTCTCATTTGATGGTTTTTTTCCAGTAGTGTTCACTTTGTGACTATCTCTGTTTAGAAACCAATATTATTTCATAGTTACTCAGCTCTGCCAGCCAATGCTGCTGTCTCCAGGGCAGGTTCACAGCCTCAGAGCCAGGGGAGTCAGCCGGGGAGTAACAGGACAGCAGCACCCGCTGTGTCTCCTGCAGCCACGGCTCAAGCATTCACTTCCAGCTTCGGCTCCCTGCTTCCCCTCCACCTCCACAGTGATGGGGCTTGTTTTCCAGGAGAGGGGTTATCAACACAGAGCCTATCCCACATGGAACCAGGGCCATGCGGTTTGACGATGACAGTAGACACTGTCACTTACAATAAAGATAACAATAGTCTTTCCACTGCTCTTTCAAACAAGTTCGATTCAATCGCAGATGAGAGGAGAATCTACTTTACTGATTTGGTTAAATTGCAATTTCCATCCGTCGAGAGAGATTTTTCTATCCAATGAACAGAAAAAATGATTAAGTCTGCACTTTCTTTCAGAATTTGCTTATGTTCGCTGTTTCCTTTAAAACATAATTATGATTTCAAAAAAAGAAATATATATCTTAATAAATTCATAGCAGTCATAACATGATAGGGCAAGGTTTAAGTTAATTATTAAAGTCTGCCATATTGTTAAATTAGGTGAGATACACTCTCCTGTGAAAACAATTAGTAAGTTCTGCATTTAATTTGGGCATGTGCTGAAACTAATTTGCTTTCTTATTAATAGGACACATACCAGACAAAGGATAACAGCTTTATTTTGTAATCAGCTTCAGCACGCTTGGTTCAGTATTAAACACAGCCTTCAATTGAGCTGATGTTTATGGAAGTAGCTATGGTGCAGTCAATGGTTCAGAAACACACTCAGCAAACACACACACTCTTCTTAATAAAGAGCTTATTTGTGTTTTAAAAGCCATTTCTGTGACAGAGTCATCAGTTTCCCTCAGACTGGCATTTTCTCGTTCCTAAACGTTTCTTATGTTCTAAACAGCAACACCCTAAGCTGAAGTTACATCACTGTTCAATTGCACTTGGTCTGCGGTAATCTGCAGTCTAACTACACTTTGCTTTTTGTACCCGTTTACTGCAGGTATCTGTCATGAGCTTGAAGTAGCTGTCAATATATGTGAAGCTGTGAGAAACGTCATAGCGGCCGTCAGAGATTTTGATAGACTGGGGTGTCAGAACAGCAGATAGCTTGACCAGCTACTGAAGCGAACTGTGATCCTGTCACGTTGTAAACACAGAAAGAATTGATTTTCCTCCGAGTAAACAGCTACAGTTGTATGCATCGTGCTCATGTAACCCTTGTCGGCGTGCTGAATTCTGACTCTCCTGAATGCTTATTGTCAGTGAGATGGGCTGCTCCTGCGGTCAGGGTTGTCATGGAAGGTGGCGGGCTCTGTGCTATCAGTGTGTCCCCAGGGCACCGCAGCTCACTGCACACACACTGCCACTCACAGGAGACAGGCGGGGCTGTCAGGCAGAGCCCCTGCCTCATTGTGAATGCAGACCCTGCTTTACACATCACTGTGGCTGGGCTCAGCTTTGAAAAGGCACGGCTTATCTACAGAGGAAGCAACTGCAGGAAGGAAACAGCTAGATAGAAAGAAATAATGAACCAGAGAAAGAGATAGCAGGAGAGAGCAGACAAGTAAAAGAGGAAGAGTCCCGCAGGAAAACAGTGTTGTTCTGCCAAAAACACTACACATAGGGAAGAGAAGAAAGTGTTTATAACGGTTATATAATCTAATAGGTAACACATCCTCAGCGAGGCATAGTCAGAGGCCATCATTTTACACAAGTAGTAGAAAGATACATATCTTTATCAGATCATAAGGTGTTTTGCTCCTCAACCAAGCAGCAGTTTGGGAAAGGGGAATGCATGTTGCTTGTTGCATGTTGCTTCCCTGTTGAATGAGTTTATTTCCCCCACCTCTTTGCAAGGAGGCTGGCCTGTATGCACACATCTGCAAGTGAATGGAAATGCAATGAAAAGGGTTGCCTTCACCCCCAGGGTCTGCAGATTGGAACTCAGGAGCTGGAGGAGATGGGCTCCAAGCTGTGCCAGGGTCTGCTGGCTCTGAAGAGGAATTCTCTGCTGTACAGCAAGCTAATCATCCCTGCGCCTGCACCCGGAGAACTCAGTGACAACCGCCTGGATCACAAGCCCAACAGGTGAGCTTGTGTTAGTGTCCCGTGGATTCAAGGACAAGCAGAGCTTCAGAGGAGATTCAAGTCACACCTCTGATAGGCCTTTCAGAACGGGCTCTCCAATGAAATTCACAACTTCTCCCTTCCCTGGTGCAACTTCTATTTAACTAGGGAACGTGTTCCCTCCTCCAGATTCCACCCGCACAGTGCCAGGCTAAGCGACGCTCTTCTGTTTAACTAGGGAACGTGTTCCCTCCCCCAGATTCCACCCGCACAGTGCCAGGCTAAGCGACGCTCTTCTGTTTAACTAGGGAACGTGTTCCCTCCCCCAGATTCCACCCGCACAGTGCCAGGCTAAGCGACGCTCTTCTGTTTAACTAGGGAACGTGTTCCCTCCCCCAGATTCCACCCGCACAGTGCCAGGCTCAGCGACGCTCTTCTGTTTAACTAGGGAACGCGTTCCCTCCCCCAGAGTTCACCCAGGCCTGGCAAAGTGACCCCAGTTTGTGTTTCTGTCATGTGACTGGTTGTGCGTTTTTATCCGCACAGTGCCAGGCTCAGCGATGCTCTTCTGTTACGGATCACCCCTGAAGAGTGAGATGAGGTAATGGGATATATGCGCTGAGAGTCAAGCTGTTACTTGCAAAGCTGAGCTTTTTGAACCAGTACTCTCGGCCAGATTAGTCCATGCTGTTGTGATGGTAACGTGGATTTATTGTGGTAATCCACAGCCTTCGTTCAATTGTAAAATATAAAAGAAGCTTAAGAAACTATCCAGTTAGTGAAAATATTTCTGTAATTAAAATAAATTACAGCAACAAAAGCAAGACCGTTAACCTCATCTAGTCAAACCCACATGGAAAGAACATGTTTTTCAGTTTATATATATATATATATATATATATATATATATATATATATATATATATATATCATCTAGAAGGCATTCATGCACAGCAACGCTTTTTCCAAAAAGAGGTGCCGACCGTCAGGCACTTTATATATAATGTCTCTGCAGAGTTAAAACTAGTTCACAGCGATGACATATAAAACATGTATACTCTGCTTGCTGCCGCTCGTAGTGATGAGATTGGTCACACACTCAGAAATCTCTTATTCTTTTAGACTTGACCGCTAATAATTATATGCATCCGATTCCTCTTGCATTTTGTTTCAAAACGTTTTATTATTTATTAAAACAAAACATGAAACAAACACAACGCGTTTGACACATAGCTGCATGGACACAATAGATACAATCGCTGCAACACCTGATGAAGACACACTGTGTGTCAAAAAGCATTGTGTTTGTTTCATGCTTTGTTTTAATAAATAATAAAACGTTTTTGTAATATACATGGTGAATCTGGGCCATTCACTTAAAATATATAGCTTGTCAATACATATAAAGCAATGTGTCAAACACATATAATTAACTGAAGGAAACTATTCCCAAATCCAATGGTAACTCTTCACTATTCTCAACCCTGGCAGCAAGCCAGCTGGGAGGGGATCATTTTCTGGGAAGACTGGGAGCCATTGCTCACCCCTGGATGCCAGAAACAACCTTACAGCTGCTTTGTTTAAGCAGCCACTCGTACATGCAGGTGTTTGTGTGGAGTGTTGGTCCCTGGAGGCTGGATTAAATATAAATACATATTCAGGGCAATCTTAAAATGTTCCAATTGGATGCACAGTTAATACATCAAAGCAAAGAGTAATATTAGAAATATCTGATGGCTATGTTTTTAATTACACTATTAACACTCATCCAGTCTGCCATTAGTGTGGCTTAGACAGTCGTCTCCATTCAGTTTAACAGCTTCTTATCAGCTGGCAGCCCAGACTCCTCACAATTCTGCAGCTCCATGTTTCTGAAATAGGGTCCAGCAGTAAACTGATAGAAACGGCAGCATAGATAACTGCACTATTACTGCCTGGGGACAACAATTGAAGATCACGTATTACCTCCTAACTGCAGATAGGGAGCCGCTAACCTGCTGTCTGCAGTGCCTTTTGTGTGTTCTGCACTTTCAATGCAATGTAAAGGCATGTGAAGACCAGACAGACAGATAAATAGAAGAGTACACACACATCTGCATTCCGTGTTAAATCAAACACAGACAGGGGATGCTATTGGAACACTAAACTACTCAACATAAGAAAGGTGTGTTAGGAGATCCTGTAAGCACTGCCTGGTTAATTTCCTACCTGTTCAATATCTTTCACTCGGTCGTCCGCAGCAGCACAGTGATCTGATTGGCAGGGCTTTGATCGTGGTGCTGCAGCCTCCTGCCTCTGCAGCCTCCTGCTTGCTCGACTTGTCTCTGAAAATCAGGAAGATAGATTTTATTAATATAAAATCAACCAAGGTTGCAGATTTCGATTTAGGAGACCAGCTTACGGAACTTGCAGTGGAGGAGATGATGGAAGGCATATTGAACACATAAGAAATGAAGGAATAAGAACATTTAATGAGAATCCCTTTTAACCACACATCAGAACGCTGGCTGTTTAGAGCAAAGTACACAGAATATTTAAAATTCAATATCAAATTAAAAGTCACCTTGGGGTAACGAGCTGTGGTAAAAAAAAGAAATCTGCACCACGAACAGATCCAAGCTCTCCAGCATGGAATGATCATTCCCAATGCTTCTGACCCTGAGAGAGCTGGAGTGAGTGTATCTGTGTAATTCATGATACTATAGGATGGCTAGATGATTCGTGGATATGGATTTCCATCCTGTCCCAGTGAGCCGAGGCGCAGGGTTTCTTGGGAGTTTTGAGGTTTGCTTCATGTCGTTTCTTGGGAGTTTTGTGGTTTGCTTCATGTCGTTTCTTGGGAGTTTTGTGGTTTGCTTCATGTCATTTTGTGGGGTTTCTTGGGAGTTTTCAGATTGTTCAGGGGTGTACCTGTTGCATTGCCTCTTTCAGGATATATTCTCAGAGTTCACTCAGTTTACTGCATCTGTAGGAGCGTGCAGGTCTTAGAACAAAGCCACTGTCACTTTTAAAATAACCAGCTCCCCCACAGCTTATGAAAAGCCTTCATGTTTTTGTTGTGTAGGATAACAAGTGCTGAGCTTTCAGTGTCTGGATGTCTCCTGCCTGCATTGAAGTGGCATTTTGATCCGTCTCCCTGACAGCTAACACAGCTGCTGTCAACAGATGAATATCAGTCCCCCTGAAACTCTTCCCTCTCCAGGATGCTGGCTGTGTGCATTCTGCAAACCCACTCCACCTCCATACTCTTCTATCAGAGCCCAGGCATTTCTGCAGTCAACAGATGAATATCAGTCCCCCTGAAACTCTTCCCTCTCCAGGATGCTGGCTGTGTGCATTCTGCAAACCCACTCCACCTCCATACTCTTCTATCAGAGCCCAGGCATTTCTGCAGTCAACAGATGAATATCAGTCCCCCTGAAACTCTTCCCTCTCCAGGATGCTGGCTGTGTGCATTCTGCAAACCCACTCCACCTCCATACTCTTCTATCAGAGCCCAGGCATTTCTGCAGTCAAGCGCTTTCTCTTTCACCTTTTACCATTCTTTCAATAGCTCTGCTTGCTTTTTAATGTCCTTGTACAGAGAAAAACAAATTGGGTTTTTCGTATATCTATAAAGCCAAAGATATTAATCAAAATTCATTCAAAAATGAAGAGCGCCTCTTTTATTACTTCAGTTTCATATAAGCGTACACCACAATCAAATCTCTCTTCTGAAGGGGAACAATATATCTGTTAAATCGAATATAAATTCATGTAAAAAAAAAAAAGAGGTAACACATTGCATCAAAGAGATGTACAGGTTAATAATGAGTACCAGTAATCTAAATGTAATTATGTCTGAATTCCTATTGAATTTATATTGAAGTAAATATTTACCTCAGGAAAATGCAAATCATGTAACAATTGCAAACCGCGTTCACTAATATCTCTCCACGCAGGACATTTCACTTAATTGGCAGGACAGAATGAAACATTAGAGGGTGGCCATTAAGGGTATATTGTAATTGGAATGTCATGATGAGCCAGTGGTCACAAAGTAATCAATGCCAAACATCACACAGAACTGCTTTGTATTTGCAGTGCGAGGATCTTTTTGTATGGCTTTTGATTTGCCATCTTCTCTAGATGTTTCAATGGTAACACTTTACATGAAGTGTCTTTACATAGCAGCTGCATAGTAGTTACATAGCAAATACATGTGTACTTACACATAATTAGAGGGTTATTATGCAGCTATAATGTACTTAACGTGAAAATCGTTTTGCATGATATATGCAAGTACACAATTGTATCAGAGGGGTTAGGTTTAGAGTTAGAGCTAAGCTTAGGGGGTTAGGTTTAGAGTTAGGGTTAGGGTTAGAGTTAGGGTTATATCATGCAAGAAATGTCCACATTACAACAATGCATAATAACATTGTAATTATGTGTAAGTACACATGTATTTGCTATGTAACTACTATGTAAATACTCAGTAATTAGAGACACAATGTGAAGTGTTACTGTTTCAATAATGCTGCCAGCCAGGTTTGTCTCGCCCTTGCCCTCCTTGATAAGTGAGTTCATAGTCGTCTCTCTGCTCCAAAAGACAGAACGTGCTCCCCACGCTGGTTATTTATGAGCGTTCGTTTATTTTAACAAAGGAGCCATAACTCACGGGACACGGTTAACAGAACCCTTTTATTGAATCACATTCTCGTGTGTGAGGCGCTTTGGAAAAATGTGCTTTTGTTTTACAGCTCATATGTTCCATGTACTGTTTTTGAATTTGTATTTTATTATAATATAAAACATTTCTTCATCAAAGGGGGATTTTAAACTTCAGCAACGAGAAACATGCACTTCAGAACGCTTACAATAGAATATATAGAGTGGCTGTCTCTCCAAATCACAATGTGTATCTGTCAAAGGAGCTGGTAATGCAATTGAAAGAGTGACCATCGCAACTGCTGGAATAAATCAACTGCAATCAAATGAAAAGGGCGTCCCAAGAGGATTATTAAGGCAGAGCTCAGTAAACAAACATTTCAGTGCGTTTGAATGGAGATATCAGGAACCCTCTAATTAGGCTTGTTACTGTGTTGTTTCTGTGATTTGAATGCTTGTTTTTTATGTCATACCAAGCTCCTCTCTTCAGCTGCTTGGAACTGTACCACATCCTTGGAGCAGTGGAGCAGTTCAATGGGATTCTCAAATGAAATGGTGATGCCGAGCTATAACTGAAGTGTGTGCTCCAGTGGCACAGGGAGTAGGCAATCAGATCGAGATCCACAGTGAACACTGCTGCCCTGACTTACATAAATGAGATATGATTCCCATTTTATATTGAAACCACACTGCTCCCCTAGAGGCCGAATGCAGCTACACACATGCAGTAGGGTTATTTCATCTGTTTATTTAGGACCGTTGAGTAAATGTAGCTTTAATATCTCTTTTCAAACCCCACACACAAGGTAAGGGAACAGTAGTGTAAGCAATGGAAAAGTAACCCCCCCTCCCTCCCCAAAATACAATGAATCAAATTAAACTGGTTCCCTTCTAATGTAGTAATGGTTAGGGTTGTCAGGGTAATAGAAAACACTATTACAACATTACATGATAGCGCTTCACAATGATTTCAATTAATGTTCATTATTGACTAGTTTATATAAATTATGGCTGCTATTTCAGGTCCATCTGTTTCAAATGGATTTTCCCCAATACACTTATAATAATAATAATACTACTACTACTACTACTAATAAAGTAAGCTGCTCTCTCTCTCTCTCTCTCTCTCTCTCTCTCTCTCTCTCTCTCTCTCTCTCTCTCTATATATATATATATATATATAAACTCTTACTTTAAAAAGACTTTGACAGCATTGATTTTTTTTGTACTTTTTCCGAAGGCTAAGGCAGTAGCCGTGTCTGTAAGTGCCTGTAATGTTGTTAGACACAGTGCTTTGTGAACAGCATTGACGTCTCCTCTGCTGGTTAGAACACTGCCCCCCATCGCCAGACCTCTGCACACCCTTCCAATCCCACAATCCCACACTCCAGCCACAGCGGGCTGCTGCCTTCACTGGGGAAATGAAATCATTTGTGTGATTGTGTGATGCGGTTTAGCTCAGGAAATACATTTACTGTACCCTGCCAATAAAGACAGGGACTCAAACAGACAGAGATTCATAGGAAGAAACGGACCAGGATCTAATGCACAGGCCCCGAGGGCTTTGACAAGAGGAGATCCAAACGGTGATTCTGTTTTGAAAGACCACCCTGCTACTGTGTGGTGGAAATCATGCGATTATACCATGATGATCTGTGTGGCAATGCACAGTCTGTACAGGAATGAGGAATAATATTATAAAACAACAATCCGATATGCAATACGATTTTCCCATCAGTGACTAACCCTGACCCCAACCCCAACCCCAACCCCAACCCCAACCCTAACCCCAACCCTAACCCTGCTTTTGGTATTCTTGATAATATATCTAGATACGATTACCTTAGTTTGAACAAGGGGGAAATTGCTGTTCCGGATTTCTGCTGTTGTTGGCAGCAAGGGTTCACAAAAATCCTGTTTTTGTAAATTACATTACGAGCTGTTTGAGGATGCCATTGTTAACTTGTATGGATATTGTGAACAGATGGTAACAGGACAGTTGTGCTAGTCAGTGTTCTCAATGTTAAAGGACGAAGTGTCTATACAGTTTGCAGACACAGAGTGAATATATCATTTTAGATACAAATAATTATTTGTCCTTGGTTAATAATCAACATGTTAAATAACGTATTTCCCCTGTGGATCTTTAAACTAAAGTGTTTCTGAAGACTGTAGACAAAGATAAAAAGCTTTTAAAATGTTGTTTCATATCAAATGGATTCCTATGAATGTGATTACAAGGTGCACATGCTGCAACAGGCAAGGCAAACATTTGCAGTGAATCACTCACTCCTGTTTAAATAATTGAAGCTAGTTCCAGTTGAGTCCAAGGTACTGTACTATTAAATGGCATGCAATCATTTTCCACATTTCCATTGCCTTGCCCTTCTTCCTGCTTCAGCTGTCATGTCATTAAAAAGAGTGTGAATCCATTGGCATTAGTGTTTGTCCACTCATTCTATCAGCTGCATCAATGAACTCTTATTTTACATGTTTGAAAGATTCAGAATTCACCTGCTGGCGAATTTGGAACTGTGAGGATCTTAAAAGAAAAACTCCTCTCATTATTACCCCAAACTGAGAAACATTTAATGCAGTTCTTCGATATTGACAACTTTCTAAATTACTGCCATTTACAAGCGTCTGTTTCCAGAGAAGCAGACACTCTTAGCTATTGTTTGAAGCAATCTCAATCCTGACTGACTGAATAAATGCTGCAGTTTGTGAAAAAAGAATAAAAGATGATTCCTGAGGCACCTGACAGAACATCCCGGTAGTTTTGCTGACAGCTTTGAGCAGCAGTGAGGATGAGCCAGCCCCATGCCAGCCTCGTACCGAACGCACTCCTCACAATTATCTATGGCATTTAGCAGAGGAATAACGTAACATGGTGTGCAGACATGTAACACGGGCGCACATGCTTCTGATTAACAAGGCGCTCGTAGGCTTGTTTTCTTCTTGATATGGGATTTCTGACACTTTACTGTTTGAGAGTGACACCAGATCTCAGTAACACTTTAGTTAGGGCTCCGTTAGAAATGATTATGAACAATCTATAAACGTGTTATTAATTATACTAGTAACAATTATAGAATATGATTAGAAATAATAACACTATTATTATACACTTGCGCCATTGGTTTTTTTTGCCATTGTTTCTAATCAGATATAGTCCATCTGCCTGTCTTTGCCAAGCTGTCTGTCTTTACATGTCTGTCTCCCCAATTGTATGAGGCTGCTGTGTTTCTGCAATACAGTTATTATATGAGTTTGCCATTATGTTTGTGTTTTTTTGTGTTGCTATTGTTTATAATAGCTTATAACGGAGGCCTAAACTAAAGCACTCCCCATATCTCTGCGTCGGGTGGAGGGGGTTTCATGCTAATCAGATTGTAATGCTTATGTAATTGTTCCAATTAGAATCTGTCTGAGATGAGAGGAGGACACAAATAGGTGAATTGAGAAATGAATGCCATGCAGCTGCTGGCTGTCAGAGCAGCAGTGTGACGCTGTGTTTATTAATAGGGAGATCTGTACTGTTTTACACTTCTAGCTCAAGTATTAGCGCTTGCTAGGTGGTATATCAGGGCTAGGGTTACTTACCTGCTCTGGGAAAGCTTGTCCTTGCGCTAAAGACAGTGAAGAACACAGGCAATTCAATTGAAAAAGCCAAACCGCCTAAATATAGAAATGAAAGACTGTGTTGCCTAATACAGCGCTCCCTCGCTATAACACTCTCGATTATAATGTGCCTCGGATATAACGCTCCTACAGCATGTCCCCCAATTCCCTATACTATTGATTCATGCAATATTTCTACAGTAAATACAGTGCCGGTGTTGTTCAAACTGTAAACAACTTCTCAGTCTAACTTCCCTTTCTGTCTCTCCCTCTTAATACAGTATCTGAACTGAAGAAAAGCTGCGCTGGCACTTTATAACACAGACATCTTATTCAGCATTCGTTTTAAAAGTGAATAAATATTAGGCCTATTACATGGTTATCTTTTTTAATGTGTTTACTTTTTCGCTGCGAGAGGAGCTGCAGCTTTCTCTGGGAGACGAGACGCTTCAGCCCCGCTCTAGCAGCTGAACCTGGGGCGAGCCCATTCCCTCATCCCCTCGCCCAAACCGCTCTCCTTCTCGCTCTTGGTTTGCTTGTCTGTTGCTCCGAACTGAACTCCCGAGGCTATTTATAGTTTAAAAACTGCTAATTAAAATGATCCATGAGTGGGAATGTTACCTTTTTTTTTGTTGTAAAAAATATAGCGTTGATTACATGGTGCTTTATGCATGGTTAATTCACAGAAAGTTACATTTTGGCTTCACTATATGTGCGTTATAGATAGTTATTTTATTTTGTATTTTAGTCGGATGTGTGTTGTTATGTGTCCCTCTGTTGTGTGTCCCCCTGAGACCCGCATTATAGCAAAGGAGCACTGTGTGTGTGTGTGTATATATATATATATATATATATATATATATATATATATATATATATATATACACATATATATACACAGTATATAAACATTCTTTAACAATAAATGTGTGCAGCACAGCAAGATCTCCTAGTATCTGTGTTCTTATGATAATGAATGATGCAGCACGTGTCAGAAAGGTTTGCGAGAGGAACTCTGCTGGGATCCAGGGAGGCATCCTGTTCCACTAATCCATGTTAAATATGCATCTCTTTCACTTCATGAGAAGGGTGACATGAATCTGTCTGCTGTGGGTCGAGCTGTAATCCCCTCGGATGCTTCCCTCACTTGTGTGTGTCTTCAGTGCGCAAGACGGCCAGTAGAATTCCCTGAATTGTGTGGAGAGGGACTGCATTCAACATCATAGGTGTTGTATAATGTGTGTGTGTGTGTGTGTGTATAAGCTATTCCCTGCGGTGTTTAAAAGCAGCAGTGAATCTGGTTTTCTGATGACACTCCATCAGCCCTCCTGCTGCAGGCTTGTTCTTATGAATCTAAATGCACTTCTTTCAGTATGGAAACATGCAAGTACCACACCAGTGATAGTCACGGCCACACCATAGGGAATGCACATTGTACCAGTATGGAACACACCATAGGGAATACACATTGTACCAGTATGGAACACACCATAGGGAATACACATTGTACCAGTATGGAACACACCATAGGGAATACACATTGTACCAGTATGGAACACACCATAGGGAATGCACATTGTACCAGTATGGAACACACCATAGGGAATACACATTGTACCAGTATGGAACACACCATAGGGAATATACATTGTATCAGTATGGAACACACCATAGGGAATACACATTGTACCAGTATGAAACACACCATAGGGAATAGACATTGTACCAGTATGCAACACACCATAGGGAATACACATTGTACCAGTATGGAACACACCATAGGGAATACACATTGTACCAGTATGAAACACACCATAGGGAATAGACATTGTACCAGTATGGAACACACCATAGGGAATACACATTGTACCAGTATGGAACACACCATAGGGAATACACATTGTATCAGTATGGAACACACCATAGGGAATACACATTGTACCAGTATGGAACACACCATAGGGAATACACATTGTACCAGTATGGAACACACCATAGGGAATACACATTGTACCAGTATGGAACACACCATAGGGAATACACATTGTATCAGTATGGAACACACCATAGGGAATACACATTGTACCAGTATGGAACACACCATAGGGAATACACATTGTATCAGTATGGAACACACCATAAGGAATACACATTGTACCAGTATGCAACACACCATAGGGAATACAAATTGTATCAGTATGGAACACACCATAGGGAATACACATTGTACCAGTATGCAACACACCATAGGGAATGCACATTGTACCAGTATGGAACACACCATAGGGAATGCACATGTCTGTACTGAATAGTAAATGGTAACACTTTGCAGTGGGTCTCTAATTACACTGCATTGGGTCTCTAAGTAGTAAATGCATGTGTACTTTTACATACTTACAATGCTATTATGCATAATTACAATGTACTTGCCATAATTACAATGACCGTGCCATTTGTGTTCCACCTTATAACGAGAATACTAGTGTTAGTGTAATGGCATTGTGGGGCAAACGGGAGCCATGACCGTACTGCCTTATAACCTGTTCCACAGTATAAAGGGGGAGCACTGTGTAAGTACACAATTGTACCAGAAAAGAGTTGGGGGGGGGGGGTAGGCTTGTATTGTGCAAAAATCTTTACACATGTCCATTGTAACTATGCCTAATAACATTGCAATCATGTGCAAGTACACATATCTTTACTAAGTAACTACTACATAAATACACAGTAATTAGAGACACTCTGTGTAAAGTGTTACCTGGTAAACTCTGCATGTCTCCCGAGTCGAGTGGTGACTCACTGTTACTAGCTGGTAGACCCTCTCTCTTAACAGTTTCTCTGCCCCCTGGTAATATTGCGAGTTGTGTGCCAGTACAGAAAAGCAGCTTTATCACTCCATGCAATATGCATTGTATAATTCATGTGGATGAGTGAATCTTGTCAACAGGAGATTGTTTTATTATAGTCTTATAATTCAGATTATTTATGTTGCTGCTCAAGCGAGTCTCGGTGCAGCCATGCCTTGCAATCTGCTGGAAGAATTGCTCTGTTCATTATGCAGCATTAAGAGAGTGTGTGAGACCACCCTCCTCATTCCTGCACCCTGACCTGTACAATACGTTATCCAAGGTTATTAAGATTTCCATCTGCTTTTCTGATTAGAAATGTAAAGAGATCTATCGCTGTGGGCTCCATGTTCATCACTGGAGTGCAGCTGTGAATCCAGCAGGACAGTATTGCTCTAGTCCCACTGGGCTTTTTTCATTAAAAAAATAGAACATTTCTTATGACAAGCAATGCTTTTTAGTACTGTTAAAACTGTTAATAAGAGCCTACTACAACACAGCTGACCCTGGCTGCTGTCAAGGATTGTGACCATGCAGGTGACAGGAGGTAGCACACTCTGTACAGAAGCTGACTGTGCAAGCTTACTGTATCTGCCTCTTTTGTACAGCGGTTAAGATGCCTGTCACATCACTAGCCCCTTTCTTCCACAGTAAATGAGAGAAGAAGCAGACAGAAATGTTTGCTCATTTTAGTGGCCAGTTATTTGAGGTAACATTGTAATTTGCATCCACTGCTGTACTGGGTGGCTGGGCTCCATCAGCAAAACATTTTGCATCTCTCTGTGTAATAGTTTGTTCCCTTTCCTGTGCAGATGTGAAAAGCACTGCTGATTTGAATTGCTGGGATTTAATGTGTAGTTAATGTGGTTATTAAAAAGGGACTAATCAGATCATTCATCACAGACTTGTAAACCAATCAAGTCGAACAAAAAGCTTTCCACAGGCAAGTACTCTCCCTCCCTCACTCCCTCACTCCCTCTCTCACTCACTCCCTCACACACACACACAAGCTATTATCAAGATCTCTATACAAACTAATACATTTCAGCCTTGTGGTGTCTGAAGTTAAAGAGAGCGCGTCTTTCTGATGGGATTGTCGAGGCTGGATTAAGGGTCTTAAAACCTTAATCAGTCCATCTGTCTTCGTAACGTTCTGCCGTTACATGCAGTCTATCTTTCCACCTGGGTACCACAATTATAATGATAAAGAGAAGAACGTCAGTGAGATCTGGATTTTTTTTTTTTATTTGTTCATGTACCAGAACAATTGCACAGTGTGTATAGAGAGGAAGGGTTCAGTTAGTCTGTGCAAATTCCACAACATTTTGAAACATTGTGTACTAAAAATAAATCAGTGAAAATCAACAGCACGATGGCTCCAATACAAGCTGGTACACCCGACACCTTCTCTCGACATGCTGGCACGATACTGCTTCACCGCGATACGCCCTGTATAAATACCTTCAAATAAAGATACTATAACTGGAGAACTCAATCAGTCACACACTGACTCTTAAACTGCACAGTGCTGAGGTGCTGGGAATAATAACACATTACAAACAGCAGCAAAGTGCCGATTGAGAAAAGCCAGAAGGAAGGACGCATCCTGGAGCGTCTGAGTGGGCCTTTGTTGGCATTCCCCGCCACTTCATTAACTTACTGAAACAGGCCAAGTTATTGTGAGTCTCACACAATGGGGGAATCACATTGCTGAAATTAATTAGCAAATGCTGGAATGAGGCCTTTTGTTTGTGTTGCTATGTAAATGAAATGAGAGGAGAGGGTTGGCTGAGCACAGTGTACTGTTCATTTAGGGGATTGGCTGCACAGGGCTTGTGTTGCTGAAGAGCAGCTGGGACGCATGTCTCTGTGACTAATGACGTTTACATTTTACCTATTTTAATACTGTTATATATATTTAAAAAAAAAATGAAAGGCAGTTTAATCCCATTAGATTCTATAGTGGGGTCCACACCTTCACCCCCAAAAAGCTTTTCATAATCATAGAGTAAGTAGCCCCTCGCTAAACCGGACATGTTTGTCTGACATAAGGAGGTGTCGGGTTTAAAAACAATACAATAAAATCGCACACACATACATTTCTAGAGCTCAGTGTATTTTAAATGTATAAATCATTGCGCTGAAGGGTTATTCAGAATTTTACTGAAAAATTACAGGATTTTTTTTTTTTTTTTTACTGGATGTCGGTTTTTACTGAGTTATACCTGTTTTTTGTCTATTATTCAATATTCTCTAGGTACTATTTTCTAGGAAATGCACAATATTTTGATTCAAATGCTTTTTTATTTTGACTGACATTGTAATAAGCAGCCCTACACTGTATCCTAGGATACAGCAGATGTTTAGATGTCAGAGGATCAAATAACGTTCAAACGTGGTTCTCTGTCACTTCACAAACACATTATCACCTGATTATGCTGGCCAATCAAAGTCTGATTATTGTGGCAATTACTGGGCGTAGTAACTACTAGCTTGATCAAAAACTGAATTGAAGTACTTACACGAAAACATATTTTTAGTGGAGGAGGAATGGGGAGAAAATGTAGATCAATTTATGAATATTCAAAAGAAAACACAGAAATATTCAAAAAGCAAAAATAGCAGAAGTGAGTCAGATGAGGCAGAGGACGCACAGCACTGCAAATACTGCTGCATTGAGGTACGTGTTCCCGCTGACAATAAAAGAACAGACTGAAAAATAGGAGACACATTAAACTAAAACACTAAAGTGAACTGAGAGACAAGCAATCTATTATGTGGCTTTTACACGTGCTTTATTAAAAGAGAGCGCAGAATGACTGTTAATGAGTTTGTCAGAGCGCTGTGCTTTGCTGGACAGCCACTGTTTATTGCAGAGCTATGTTGGTGACTTTGTGTGACAGTACTGTCTGTCCATCAACTAAAACATTACCCTAGGCCGACAATCTTCATCGTAAATATTTGACAGAAAATGGTGACACTTTATTTGGTAAACCTGCTTGTGTTTTAAAGTGGTATAAATGTGAGTGTAATTCTGCACACCCTGAGAGGAGCCCTGGAAGCTACTCTGCACTCCTGACATGCTTAACAACGGCAAACAGTTCAGATTAAAAATGTGTTGTGCTGCCTTTGTACTAATGATCAAGCCATGGCTGATTGGGCATTCTTGACAAGTATGCTAACAGGACTTGAAGTGTAAACATGCGCTTTGCAAATGTTTCCCTGTGCTGGTTTCAGAATAAACACAACACTTGTAGAATTGAAACTGGCTTTGTTCCCAGTCCTGAATATCTTCAGGGGGCAACAGAGAGACTGTTAGCGTTAGGGACTGAAGTCATCAATGCGAGCTGTTACCTCCATGCGATTGATCCAAATGAAGGCTGATATGAATTCCTGTATTGCTTGAATCAGAGAAAGGGACTTTGTGGAAACCAACCTATTTAACAGAGCGTGTGAGTCTCTTTAGTGTATTTCTGTTATTGGAAGTAATACAAATGCCAGGTCTGGCCCAATTTTAAAATGGAAACAGCGGCTTGTCTAACAAGTGAGGGGTTTTAATTGTAGGCATAGGACTGAGGTTGTGAGTCATGGGATCAAACCCTCTGTACAGAATGTACTGGGCATCATGAGATCATCATTAGCAGACAGGTCCTGTTACAATCACAAGCTGATCTAGACTGTGGCAGGTCCCATTGCAGGCACCCACTATCTCAATCCCATGGGTCCCAGTCAGTGCATTAGCAGACAGGTCCTGTTACAATCACACGCTGATCTAGACAATCCAGGGGGAATGTATTGTGTTTTTTTAACATCACAGAATACAATGATAAAAGGTATAGGTAGCCTGATTAGATTATTAAAATAGCCTGTCTGGAACTTTTAGAATATTCTGTTTCTTTTTTTCAGTTTCAGAGAGTGGGACTTATTAGGGCTTGTATTATTAGCTGTAGATGTCATTGATATTGTTTTGAGAAAACGATGCCTTTATTGAAGTGTGTCTCCCGTTCACCCTGTGTTTAAGAAACACGACAGTGCGTTGCTAACAGAGCTGTCTGATCGAAGCACACTGCTAATTGCACCATTGAGTACTGCAAGTTTTCTATTAAGTGCATGTGGAGGTGGTTTTTAACTAGTTAATGTAATCTTGCTATCAGAAGTCTCTTTCGTATTTTGCTAATGGCTGGAGTGGTCCCTTTAGATTTCTACATGTACTCCGTAGTAATAGTCAGAGTGGATTTGTCTGTAGCGAAAAGCAATTTCTCCTGATTTCAATGTAATTAAATTGTGTGAGAGACAGCAGGATGACCTGATATTCACAGAAACTCTTACATTATCCATCTTCAGGCTTCATTAATGTCTCCTTACAAAGGAAGAGAATCTCACACTGAACTTGCAGTGCAGATCAACTCATTTCCTTAAACTTCAGTCTCATTTCAGTTGTAAAACTTTGTCTGGAAATCTCAAATGGTACCTGAAGGGCCGTTTGACTGCACTGTAAGCCCTGCAGAGGGGATGGATAAAGAGCAGGTGAAGGGAATGAAGCTCCCTGTCTCCATGGCTTTTAAACATACAAATCCTTTGTTTTTTCATTTGCAGGTCACCAGCAATGCTTCAAAGCACTTCACAGTCACTGAGCGTCCGTTGACAGGTGCCAGCACACAGCATGTCGGCTTGCATCTCATTAGATCTTTGTATCCTAATCATTACTGGGGGGTTTTGGAATGTAGAAGGGGAATTTGAACCCAGATCATGGGGGTGAGCACCCCTGGTCCTATTCCTAAAGTAGCAAGCTCCCAGCCCCAATGGAAGCAGCAGAATCTGGTGACACAGCTATCAGCCAAAAGGACAGCACTACTGCCCATGCTCCAATATGATCACATGGTCTAGACAGTGTTAATATAGGAGGAACCATATACAGTATAATATGTTGATCCAGCAGCAATCGATCTACGGTTCAACTTTCTAATCTAAACCGTGCTTAAGCCTTGTATTGTATATCCAAACTTTAAGGCTTAATGTGCTTAATTGGGAGTGCTTCAATTTCTAATCTGTTTGCAGATTACTTATTTTAAAACCCAAGCTGTTTAATTAAATATGTTTCAAGATATTTTGAGGTGTAGCAAAGCGATTTGCTTTTTGTATTTTGATATTTTAAAATGCTTTAAAGGAAGATTAGACCTTCAGATGCAACACTTTGTTTACTGAAGCAGCGCATGATAACTCAGAGCTGGCAGGGATTATTAACATGATGGGCTGAACAAGAATTCAAGTGAAAGCTTCCATTTAAAAAACAAAAGCCAGCTCAATATTGTTTCTCTACTAACCTGAGAAAATGATATATTCTTCTTATTATTATTATTATTTAAGAGTACCCGCATAGACCTTTTCTGAAGTGTCACTAAGTGTCTAAATTATACAGAAATATAACCTGCCATTAAATGCATTATGGTTGTTATTTATTTCTTTTAAAAGGTAACGATTGAGACAGAGCTGTCAGTTACAAAGGCATTTAAAACCCTGATGAAATCTATCACAGCTATCTGCAAACATCACTCACTTTACCTCCTGAATAACTCCAAGGAAGCCTCTTGAATGGGTGTGTTTGTGTTTGTGTTTGTAGTCCTTGGGAACAGAGCTGAATGATCCGCTCTTGTGCTCGGTAAAGGCTCTGGCACTCTGCACTGTGTTATGATCCACTCTCTGCACTGTGTTGCGTGTATCTGCACAATCACTTTCAAGCTGTTTTTACTCCCTCAGATAAAAGCTAAACATCAGGGTCATGCCGTTGCTGTAATGGGAAAATAAAATCTGCCAGATGCAGCTCTTTAACTCCTGATGGTGCTTTAAATATGTCAGCGGGATAAATACTACTCCCAGAACGGCCAACTGCGTCCTTTGAATTTGGAGCAGAGGTCAGGGAGCTGCTGTGCTGTAAACCCCCAGCAGGTAGTAGTGGTGCACAGTGTGGTTTCATTGGGAACAAACCCCGAGCAGGTAGCAATGGTGCACGGTGTGGTTTCATTGGGAACAAACCCCTAGCAGGTAGCAGTGGTGCACAGTGTGGTTTAATTGGGAACAGACCCTCAGCAGGTAGCAGTGGTGCACAGTGTGGTTTCATTGGGAACAGAGGACAGTATCTTAAACTTTTGAAATGGGTGAATCACTGGCAAGATGAGCCGAGCGCTGATACTGTTTGTGGAGTTAGCTTTGAAACACCCACGCATGAGGGCTGAAAGTAGCTTGGTACATTTCTACATGTGAGCACTGTGGTTGAGTTTATGACTCAGTATTACTGCAGTATGTGTGCTAGTGAATTGGTCCAGGATCTCACCATGAGTCACTTATTAATGTCCGGTATAACCCACACTGCTTTCCATCCATTAGCTTTAGCATATCAGTATCTGAAGAACAGTTAAAGCTTTGTGAGTAGGGCTCCATATCTCCACTGGTTAATTAGTTATGTTGTGAATATTTCAAACCCAAATTGACAGCACCTTCTCTGTACTGTGTCTACATTTACACACACGTCCCTCCTCTCCAATGTGACTGGGGTCTTTCATCCCTGTCCTGTGTTCTCCATCCCCTAAAAGGACAGCACAACTACATACATACATATACACACACATATACACTGAGCATCAAAAGAAACTTAGCACTTATATCTGGATAAAATTCACTACATGTGATCGAAAAATGACAAACTGTTTTAGAGCAGGTACATTGACTTTTTATTGTACCGATTAACAATTGACAATCATGAAGATGCTGCAAAATGATCTGTCGATCTTGTGCAGGTGTTGTGACTCTTGGTCTCCCAGTTTGTGGCCTATCAGGTTTTAAATTGCTGGCTGTGAGCACCCAAGACGGCGAGCCACAGTACGCTGCCCAAGTCCAGCCTCCAACATGCCGATTGCATGAAGGCGCTGCTCTCTTGACAGATGTGGCATATTGTTTTTTTTTCTGTGATTTTCTTTATTGCTTTTATTCAAGCTTGCAATTCAACAGCTGAAATCACCGCCAAATCCAGTGTCAAATCAACTGTCTCACTAATTATGTGATTAAGTGCATATGCTTCAGTCACAGTCACTCAAGCGTGTCATGGTCAAGGATGAATGAGCGAGTGTTTAAATAGAAACGAAAAACATTTTGTCAATGTCCATCATTTATATACCTTATTTTGTTTAAAAAATACATATGTTATAATAGTGATAAGTTTCTTTTGATGCTTGGTATGTATACACACACATCTCCATCAACAACTTGGTGTCCTTGTCCAGAATATCTATATTCTTCTTCTATAACTTTACATGTTAAAACAGGTTTGCATGTTATACCGTTACATGCAATGATTCAGATTTTATAATAGGGTAACTACAGTAAATTAGAAATAAATAAAAAACAGATTTTCTCCTGTAACCTAGAGCCCTGTGCTTGGCATCTGACTGACATTTTGAAACATGATTTTGTTTGATTAATATACAGCTCCAAGATGTTTTTCAACACGTAGTGACTGATGCTGCTCCACAATTCAACAAAGTCAGGGGCATGAACAGTTAGAATCTGTCACAAGCATTTCACAAGTACCTCTACATACTGGCTGTACAGTACAGGCACACAGACATATACAGGGAGTGGGGGAGTGTTAATGCATTTCTTACTGGCACTTGAGAGGGGGGGGGGGGTCAGTCCACTTGAGGACCAAGGATGAGAAGAGCTTCTTCACTCCATTATTAGAATCCAGCCCACCACAGGATCAAATGCTTTCATTCAGTGTTCTAGTGTTTCTGCTTTTCATTTCCTGGAATTGGATGCATACTGCCTTGCAGATGATGTTGGTAGTCGTTGTGCAGCATTCACAGTGTATTCATGCGCTGCTTATTCCACTTGTTTAAGCAGCACTCCTATCCCACCGGGGGAAAGATGCCAATGTCTAGCCACTGCACTGCAGGGCCCCATAACCAGGGAGGGTGCTTCTGAATCACTGGGGCCAGTGGCTGTTTCTCTATTGATTGAGATAATGATTCAGATCAAACCTGCTGGGATACTGCAGGAGATCACAGAGCAAAGGAATGTATCGACAGCTGGCATTGATGTTTTAATTCACTGCTTTACAAAAATAAAAAAGCTGACGGAATTAAATGTGCAGTAAGGCAGCTATCACCACAGGCAGAGTTTAAACACTATTCACAGAGCTTCTAGAATGGATTTCATATACTGTATAGCATGTGTGCTTACTCCCAGCCTTACATCCGCCCCTCAGCTCAGTCAACTAATGACGCATGAATACACTTCATGAGAATGCAGTTGGTTTGTGTGTGTGTTCATTATAACTGTACTTAATTGGAACACAGAAAGAAATAATAAACAAATGAACCCAGATGTTTTACTTGGGGGCTTTTCTAAAAACAGACATAGAGTTTGCTGTTCATTTGATTCCAGGAGACAGATGGTAAATATGAGCAAGTGAAGTTCAGCTTACAAGAGAAAAGCAACGTGGGAAACGCACAGCTCCAGAAGTGAGGCGTGGAGTCGGTGATTACTAGGGAGGCAGTGTGGTCCAGTGGTTAAAGAAACGGGCTTGTAACCAAGAGGTCCCCGGTTCAAATCCCACCTCAGCCACTGACTCATTGTGTGACCCTTAGCAAGTCACTTAACCTCCTTGTGCTCCGTCTTTCGGGTGAGATGTAGTTGTAAGTGTCTCTGCAGCTGATGCATAGTTCACACACCCTAGTCTCTGTAAGTCGCCTTGGATAAAGACGTCTGCTAAATAAACAAATAATAAATAAACAAATAATAATAATACTATCAGACTGCAACCGACCCCGTGTTAACTAGGGGGCCGGTCCATTTCTAAGGGCCTGTAAACCACTATTTCCTTTCTAAAGTGTGTAGAAGCCAGTCAGGGTCTTTGATCCTGTGCCAGGTAGCTGATGATAGTCAATAAAAATACAAACAAAAAAGGAATATCGAGATGAACTCTCAACCTTTCTTAGAAGATTATATCTCCACAGAAACATAGTTTTGTTATTTTTCTCAGCAGATGCAGATTAAATGTGGAGGCACTAGGTTCAGGCATATGAGTATACTCCACCCAGAAATGAATGGCTATCCATTGGGATCCCACAAAACCTGGGATTTGAATTAATGTTTCTCAAAATTAGTAAGTCAAATCTTGAGAGTGGCAGTCTTTCTTAAAGCTTTTTAAATGTATTTTAGGCAAATTGGTGAAAAAATGACTTTAAATGAATCCACTCAAAATAACAACAATAGAAAAATGATATGGGTACAGCTCAAGCTTTGACAGTGCAGAGGTTAAATGATATGGGTACAGATCAAGCTTTGACAGTGCAGAGGTTAAATGATATGGGTACAGCTCAAGCTTTGACAGTGCAGAGGTTAAATTATATGGGTACAACTCAAGCTTTGACACCTCCACCGCTGTGGTGTCCAGGTTCATCTCACTCATCGCTACACACACATGGCCCAATCAGGATGCTGTTAGCGAATTCAATATTTCTTTGAAACCCGATTTTCGTATGAACGCATAATGACTAACTGTCAGGGAGATGCATGGTGTCCTTTAGCCTGAGTAGCACAAACAAATGAGGGCAGGGCTGTGATCCCTTAATTAGAGCTTCGACTGGAGAGAGAGGCCCATAGTAATCTATTCTATCACTGCCCCTCCCACAGTCCTGCAACCTTCACCCACAATCGTTCAGCCAGTCCTCTTACAAGCCTCTTCTTGTACTGCTTTCCCTGGCCATTCTTTCTAATCTTTCCCTTTCCATTCCTTATTATCTCTACCGTAGGTAGAGGCTGTAGTTTAATTACTGTTTGCAGTTTTTTCTTGCTGTACTGCACAGTCAGTGTAATTAAACTGCAGTCTAGCGAGGGTGTAGAAGCAATCTGAATGAGAAAGATTGAGCGAGGGGGTGACGTGATGACACCCTCCCTTCCTAATTTAATACACTTAACACTAAATTACTTCATTGTTTGAGCTTTGCTTATTTTTATGGAGATAATAGCAGAACCTTGTCACCACAACCCTGAATATCAAATTATTAACTGACCAACAGTGACTTGCTATGCGCTATGTGTATGCATACAATGATATACTGAATGACAATACCCAAAGATTTACTGCAGTCGGGCGAGTAAATCATTGTAGCTGCCTGGCACATGGACTAGTAGGGCACTTTCTGTAGGGTCTCATACGCTGCAAGCTGTTAAACCTGCATTCAGTTCACTGTGTGCTTCATCAGACCAAACATGGATAAACGAAAGGTGTTACAGAGCAAATGCATGATCAGTTAAATGAAACAGAGTTAGTTAATGCATATGAAGTAAACATCAGTGCATGATACATGAATGATGGGGGAGTGTGGAGGGGTCCTGGAAGGCAAATGATGGGGGAGTGTGGAGGGGAGTCTTGGAAGGTGAATGTTGGGGGAGTGTGGAGGGGTCTTAGAAGGTGAATTATGGGGTAATGTGGAGGGGTCTTGGAAGGTGAATGATGGGGGAGTGTGGAAACTAGAAGGTGAGTGATGGGAGAATGTGACTTCTTGGTTCATGGCTTTGAAGCCAGTCAGATACCTCACCCCCAGATTTATGAAAAATTTACAAGAATATAAAAGAGGAAAACAAACTGCAGTCTTGCCTCTTGCTTTTTCATTTATTTTCAGAGCAAAGCAAACAAAAGAGAGGAAAAGTGAAATCAATTTGCTTGTCACATCTGTGCCCCCCTGTGAATTCCTGTTTTTAATCTGATTAGTGTGGCTGGGCCTGACTGTCAATCAGGGGGCTGCTATGTGAAGGTCAGTGCCTCCTTCAGAGGTCTAGATACCAGATCTGCATGCATACAAACACACCGCATCACTGTTATTCTTTAACCAACCCCCCCGCGGGGCCCCCCTTTCTCCAAGACATGAGGAATCCTGTGTGTGTTCACTTCCCAAACATCTGACCAAATCCCTTTCCTCAAGCCAGAAAGGCAATTTTAAAAAGCATTACCCCCAAATGTGTTTCGAAAACAGAAACACATGCACACACAGAATTCATCAGAGTGCTGGTTCATTCTCATGAGGAAACAGCAGCACTGTCAAGGCTGCAAGCAGCAGCATGAAGCACTAAACCTTTGTTGGAGCCAGTGCACAGGAAATACAAGAGGTCGGAAAAAGAAAGATTGTGTTCTGAATCCCCTTAGGAAAACACAACAAACGTGCAGCAAATCACTCAGCGCCTCCGAAGGAACGTGAACAGTACAGTAAGTGACTTCATATTCACACCAGTTCACAGGAGGATTTTCTTCTAAGGCATGATAAATCAGAAATGTCCTTGAGGCTCCGTCAAAAGAATCAAATGAAATAAGCTTACAAAAAAAAAGAATTGCATTTTCTCCCGTATTTGGGATGTTATTGGCTGAGAAACTCCAGAAAAGTGTTGATAAAAACGTGACAGATGTTATATCTCTAGTATTATAAATATATGTGTGTGTGTGTGTGTGTGTGTGTGAATATCAGAGTTCTGTGTGTTAGAAAGAGGGCCAGGGGAGACTTTCAGTTCAGAGCGTTGTCAGGGAAGCGGAGTCTGTTTCATCCCCCAGCTCAGCGCAGGAAAAATGTGTTAAATAATGCATTCTGAAGAGACCTCACATATAAGCACAGTTACTAAAAAGGCCCATATACCAAAGACTATTCAGCACCCACCTCAGTGCAGTGCTCCCATATACCATTGATGATTCAGCACCTCTCTTCGTGAACAGATCTCATATAACAGATGATTCAGCACCTTTCTCAGTGGACAGCTCCCACTGTCTGTACTGTACAGCTATGGCCAAAATTTTTTATAGTTAACAAATGTTGCTTAATAAAGTCGAATGAAACCTACTTAATAATGTTACATTAACATATTGAATTACATATGGCTTTGTAGTTTTCCATATACTTATCGAAAAACTGACAAATTAAAAAGTGTGATATTTTGAAATCAACACAAAACTGGACTACTACTATGCTTTCCTGTAGACCTTTGCAACATAATTTTGTAGTTTCTTTGATTGCAAGATAAATAAAATATCTAAATGATGTTCATATAGTTTATTGATGTGTCAATCCTAAAACTGTGGGTGATGCAACACTTTTGTCCATAGCTGTGAGCTCTCTTGGAGAGGTGGAACAAGTGGAACTGGACTTTCTGCAGAAAATATTTGGTGTGCAATCCTTATTAAAATGTATTTAGGACTCCTGGGTTGATGTAACATAAACAGCAGTGGCTACTCCTGAATATATTTGGCAGTATAAATACACAGTGGATGCGTTGTTTAACCACTTCTGTGCTCCTGCAGCGTGTTTGAAGACGACGAGCCCCCCTGTGAGGAGGAGATCGAGTACCACAGTGACGTCTGCTCTGAGCACGGCGTGGACAGCACTGAGTTCGACGCCGAGGTCAACGGGGGTGTGAGCGACTCAGAAGAGGACCCGCCCCAGTATGGCCTGAAGACCCCCGACAGGAAGTCCCGCCTCACAGCACAGCTGCCATGGAAACCCTCTGTGGAAGTTGTCGCGGTTACCCTCAGCTCGCACAAGGGCTTCAACAGCTCCAACAGCCACTGCCTAGATTCAGATCTATCACACGTAGAGTAGCTTTCAGGATGGAGCTCTCTGTGTAAGGATGGGGTTTCAGTTGTTGCTATAGGGGTTTACTTGAGACACTTTTGGAAGTCTATTTGCTATTAGATATGTCTACGGCAGGGGTCTCCAACCCTTGTCCTGGAGAGCCTCTATCCAGAAGGTTTTATAGGTGTCTACATCATCAGTGGCTAAAGATCTGGAACACCTGTTAATCTTGACTAATTAAGCCAATAATTGGTTCAATTAAGTAACAGAGATTGGTTGAAACAAAAACCAGCAGCCGCAGTAGCTCTCCAGGACCAGGGTTGGAGACCCCTGGTCTACGGTCTTTGTTAAATGATGAGCTTCTTAGCTCTGTTATGTCATGTTTTTTAAGTAAATTTACACAAAAATAAATTACTTTTAGAATGTAGTTTAACATTTACGATTATATAGAATGTTTATTTTTTAATTGGTAGTATTTACAAAAATCCAACAGACACTGTACAGTGGTTTTTAAAAACTAGTTGAGAGGCAGGACTTTAATACCCATCTCTACTCATATTTCATTTAGCTATTTTCTGTTTATTGCATTTTACAGCTCGTTTTAATAGTTTACACACCATGCGCTTTGTGAAGGAGTGTTGTATAGTTTTGAGTTTTAATAGCAGATTCCACACATTGGTTGATTTGACTTTTAAAATGGCAGAAGTTTTTTTTCAATGTATTTATTGGGAGCTGTGTGTGATTTACACATACACTCTCTATACAATTTGAGATCTAAATAAACTCCTCATGTTTCATTCTGGAGTGTCTCTGTTCTTTACAGGAGAGGTGCATCCCAGCAAACCATGGAACCCTGATCGTGCTGACAGGTTTGCTTTGCAATCCCTGGAATTACCAGAAAAGAAAGAAATCTGGTTAATTCCATGTAAATCTAAGTAACAGCAGCTATATGAAGCGGTGCTGGCAACTCATTGGGACCACAGCTTTACCAATGCTCAGCCTGGCACTGGCAGACACAGTGCTGTAGATCTATGGCACCGTAACAATGGAGACAAGACATCTCAGAATCAAAAAGAAAGAATTCATTTAAACACCCATTTGATCCTCTCTTTATAGACAAGCAGTCCAGAGGGAGTTTTTCTATGTTATCATTACAGACTCTCCGATTGGAAAATGATACCTGCCAGCCCTGGGGACAGATTCTACCCAGGCAATAGCTTGGCTTGCTATTGATCTTCAGAGAGCACATGACTGCTGGAGCTGTGGATCAGACAGCACAGGACACTAGAAAAGTAATCAAGTAATACTTTCAAAACATGAGAGAGAGAGAGAGAGAGAGAGAGAGAGAGAGAGAGAGAGAGAGGAGTGAGCAAGAGCGAGAGAGAGAGGAGTGAGACAGAGATAGAGAGAGGAGCGAGAGAGAGAGAGAGGAGCAAGAGAGAGACAGAGATAGAGAGAGAGAGAGAGGAAAGAGAGAGGAAAGAGAGAGCGAGAGAGAGTTTAAACCATGTACTTCCACATAATTGCAATGTTATTAGGCATAGCTATAACCATAACCTAACCCTCTTTTCTGATAGAATTGTGTACTTACATATATTGTACACATCAAGTACATTGTAACTATGAATAATAACATTGTCATTATGTGTAAGTACACATGTGTTTACTAAGTAACTACTATGTAAATACACAGTAATTGGGGACACAATGTAACGTTACAAAATAAGTAATACACGATGATAGAGTGGCAGAACAAACTGAAATAATTACGTACTAATGCTGCTGTAGCCCCCCTCCCCCTTCAATAAGAAGATGTGCAAGGGTGCAAGGCATTAATCTGGGAGTGCATCTTTTAACATGTCATTGGGATGTTTTAATCTGTGTCTCCTGCAGACACAACACTTTTCAGAAAGTGTGCTGCAACCATAGCTGGGTGTATTCACATCAGATTAAAATGTTCCTTTGCCTGTGATTCTATTCGAGATATCCTGTGATGGGCAGGTGAATAATGAAAGAGTGAAACATCAACCACTGCCTCTATTTCAGTAAGAGCAACATTTCAATGCCTCACTCAAACTTAGCTAATGGGTTTATATTTACTTTAGAGCTTCAGACCCATACAATCCTCAGTGCTTGGTGTGTGTGTTTTTTTAAACTGAAATATGTGGTACAGGGGACCTGCTGTTCTGCAAAACAAGCTGTCACAAGCTCTTATGATAATGCTCCAGTACTTGTAATGCAGGTTTAAAGCACATTGCTAATCCTGTTATCAGTGTGCTGCATCAATGTTGCTGTGCAGGGCTCAATAGGGAGCACACTCACCTTCATGTTGAAGGTTACAGGGTAGCAAACTGCAAGGGGGAAACCTAACTACTAACGCACTGTCCCCCAGCACAGTATAACTCCTGGGTAGACCTGCCCCCTCGGAACATGACATCAGCACACAGAATGGGAGAACTGGTCACAGTATCACTCCCGGAATGGGAGAACTGGTCACAGTATCACTCCTGGGTAGACCTGCCCCCTTGGAACATGACATCAGCACACGAAATGGGAGAACTGGTTTTGATACCAACTTTCCATGAGGTGCAGTAAGAGTTATCTTTCAAAGGGAGAGTTCTTTTGAAACAGGGATACACTTTCACAAAACAAAGAGCGCTCTCACAGGACAATGAGCACAGTTGGGTCTGGAGAAGAGGAGCCCTGGGACTGGATAGGGAGTCAGAGTGCAGATGCACAGTTGGGTAATCAGCACTTACAAACAATTGCTGATACATATATGTGGGACATGAGTATTTGAAGATGAAAATGATTGTTGCATTTCTAATAAAAACAACAAAGACTAATTTTACAGATAAAGCCCATGGATTAGTGACTATGTGATACATTGTAACAACGTTTGGGGAACAAACACGACTGGTCGATTAATGGAGGACACCACTGTGCTTTGATTTGCACTCCGAACACAATTTAATAACTATTTCCATTTCCTTATTGAACATATGTCAACCTCCCATCAGATGAAATATTAAAACATGCAGATGTGATTTGGAAAAGGTCAGCTCCCTGGCCTAGTTTAGCAGGCCTGATTGATATTCTGAGTTTACTATTCTCAGAGACAAGAGTAATGGGGAGGGATTGTACAAGATTGTAATACATTATTTAACTCATCTTCTAGCTGTGTTACTGTATGGTGCAAATGAACTACCTATTACACGCCATGCTAGCTGTTAAAATCCTGAATGAAGTACCCACCACACACCATGCTAGCTATTAAAATCATGAATGAAGTACCCACCACACGCCATGCTAGTTGTTAAAATCCTGAATGAAGTACCCACCACGCACCATGCTAGCTGTTAAAGTCCCGGCTCCATTCGATGCACAGATGAAATCGCTGTGTGTGTTGTGTACAATCCTCTGAAGTGTCATCCTCTCATGAACAATGGCCTTGAACAAAACTGCGGGGGAAATGTTTTCGATATGGACATGGCTGTAACCAAAGTGACAGGCAGGATCCTACAGTAGCACTCTCAGATTCGTTATAGATCTTTCACGTATAAAAAGCCTTACCCCTGCAAGAAGTTTATTCTTCAAAGATGGACTGCTGTACGGTCCACTTCACCAGTCTTTAAATAGGCTGATGTTGGGTCTGGAGGGGCTGCATATATCACCAGGTAGGCTATACATGCAGGTTTTTAAGCCTTGTACATTATCTCTCCTCTACACAGATGGTGCACAGGCTATAGATTAAAGGGTTCTTGACCATCAGAAATGTAATAAATCTGGAGTGCAGATCTACAGCGGGTAACACTTGACATCAAGTGTCTCTAATTACTAAGTAACTACTATGTAAATACACAGTAAAGTCATGTGTACTTGCACATAATTACAATGTTACTGTGAACAGCTACAATGTACTTAATGTGTAATGTTTTTGCATGATATAACCCTAATCCTTTTCTGATACAATTGTGTACTTACATATATCATGCAAAAACATTACACATTAAGTACATTTTAACTATGCATAAATGTACAATGTATTTTAGTCAATAAATACATTATAGTAATGGGATACATAGCCACAAACCTACTGTAGATACATACATATATTTGCACACTTTACAATTCATATTGAAATGAAGAACAGTCTAATGAGATACTGATGCTTCAGAGCCCAAGACACACTAAGATAAGACTTGATTTATTAAAATTCAATGTACAAGAGAAAGTCCACGCACGAGTCTCACTGTACCTCAGTTAACATCCCTCAATATCCTCGCCCAAAACACAACAGCACTGCCATCATCCCTGTCCTCAACAGAGTCTCCTCTGGTGTGTCTGACAGATAAGAGTACTGCTCCACAAGGACATTTCTATTGAATGTGTTACACACATAACAAAGAACCTAGGTGTTATATTAGGCAAAGAACACTTCCTTTGTAACTCTTCTGAAATCGGATGCACATAGATATGTAGGGTCATCTTCCTGCATGACAATACAAAACTCTTTATTTAAAAAAGCATGTTTTATAGGATAAGCCTGTTTAAAATTCATTAGCTTGTCCACATCTTAAACCTCATTTAAGAAGTGGACACGTTTCTCCATGATCTACAGTTGTGTTTATTTTTAATTGGTTAACCAATGAAGACATTGAAAACTACATTGCCTAAACATTTGTCTACTTGCCTAATTCAATAACGCAGAAGTACCAGACTCTGAGTAGAACCCAAAGCAACATTTCTGTTTTGCACATGTGGTTACACCCTGTAATCTACAATTCATAGTAAGAACTTGTGCTCTATTTCAGGAGACATGAGTAACTGTTCAAGCTCTTTTCTTCAGTGTTTAACAGGTATTCATCCTTCTTCTTCTTCAATATCTTTATTGCATGAACACCACTTTGAAGCACAGCTTTTTTTAATTTCATAGCTTGCATTTTCATGGATGACAATCTCCCGTAACCCCCTGCCTTGTATCTAATGACCTAAAATATAATGACATTATCTCTATGCTGCAGAGTTACATGTATTAAATAGTGTCACTTTATTCACCATTTACATTTTCATTCCATTTTAATCCAGTTTAATTAAATGCACAGAGTGCCAGTTGTTGAACTTCACACCGCTATACAATGCAGTAAAAAAGGCTGAAAATCAATACACTCACACACAAAGAACACTTCCTAGCAACTCCAGAGGCATGCTAAATCCTGCTGTAGTGTAACCGTGTAGCCCAACTCAATGCATATCTTCCGACAGCTATTGGCCTGTAACTGATCACATCAGCATCGATTTATGTTGGAAACGGTACTGTATGTTGAACAGACTGTGACTGCAGAGTACTGAACCAGCATTCAATAATAATAAAGATTCAAGCACGGTGTGTTCTTACAAGGACTTGAACCCGTATCACAGATCACCAGTAAGCATGAATTACTTCCAGTCTTTTACACATTCCCATACTGTATATACTGATCAAGACTTTCTCGGATCTCATTGAAATAGGAATGGGCTGTGTCTGCATCCAACCACGGCTGGGTAAACTGAGCACCTGCAACCTGTGTACAAAGCACATGTGTGAACTGCCCTGAGCTAGAGATGTTGTTTAAACTGTAGCAAAACATCATGTTGTAACACATCAAGACAAATGCTCCAATATTTAGTAGAACATGATTTTAATTAACAGCTCTAAAAACACTAGATATTTTTATGGCAATCAGAGCCCCCCCTCCATATAGAAGTCCAGTGGCAGCTGTAGAGCAGAGAAGGGCGAGGTGGAGGGGGAGGGACACAGCTCTGGTCAGAGTGATGTACTGCTGGGGCCTAACCTGTTTAAATAGTGCATGTTCCAGAAACTGTCTAAACTGATTAAATATCCGGTCTGTGCAAAAGCAACCTGCAAGCCGGTTTCAAGGAGCTTGCACCCTTGTTTCTGAACCTGGAATATAAAAAACGAAACCCATCTTGTTTTATAGAACTGAGTGAAAAAGATTGCAGGAACTGTCATTTTAAAACAGCAAGCTGTCATTTTCTCAGACTATACCTGTCAGCAAAGTCAGCTTGGGTCTACAATCTAAGACGAGTTCTTCCTGTAATTTATTTCTGAGTCATGCAGAATAAGCAACACATGAGCTGGAGCAACTGAAAGCACTCAGATGCTGTTCATTGTTCTGGTATATTCTATTCTTCTTTGCCATGGCTTTCTGTATGTTCTCAAGCTGTCAATGAGATTTTTAAACTTCACTAATACATCTCACTAATAGTCTGTTGAAATCAGTGCACATTTTAAAAGGTTACCAATGAACTGTATTCTCTGGTGCATCTGCGGCCAGCCCATGCATTGCTAAATACTGCAATTAAAACAAAGAAGCAGAGGCATGTAAACAAATCAGTAATTTCAAAGCAACGTGTTTGTTTAAATAAAAACAAAAACACAAGTCCAATTCTAATGGTATTTAAAAGTTGTGCTTGGATTAGAGTCCATTACCGTACTTGTTCATCCATAGTGAAATCTACACAAACACTCTCTTCAGCTCACTGAATTCTCTCCTCTAAAGGGAGGCCATAGAAAGCATTGAGCCCCAGAAGGGAGTTGTTAGAAGGGGGTCCAGCTCTACCTGTGTACTGGGACTGGACTGAACATTGTATTTAGTAAAAAGAAGAACAAAAAAAAACATAAAACAGGGCAGTGAAAATGAACCTTATACAAGATTTTTCTTTATTAAAATGCAGAACATGTATTTAAACACAAACTAGCTGAGGTTTGTGCAAGTCGTTCTGTTTCTGTGATAAGAGTAACACGGTGGGTGAGCTGGGGTCCAATGTCACTGCAAAGGAGATATAGAGAAGATTCACACGCAGGGCTGTCTGTCATGCAGATACAACCTCAATAAAGAGTTTGGAAATAAATTCATTTCTCACCAATGATAATCCCTACTCACACAGGTCATTATATCCTTTTTCTGCTGCAACAACAAAATGAAGCAAACCTAGAGGCCCACCTGCCCCAGCTCTATGGCCAAGCGTAGGTCCTGTGTGTGTGTGTGTGTGTGTGTGTGTGAGTGAGTATGTGTGAGAGTGAGAGTGAGTGTGTGTGTGTGAGAGTGAGTGTGTGTGTGTGTGTGACAGTGAGTGTGTGTGTGTGTGTGTGAGTGTGAGTGTGTGAAAGTGTGTGTGTGAGAGAGAAAAGAAAGGCTTTTCAAACAGAAGAAACGCACACAGATTTGAGTTTTTTAAAAGATGAGAAATACATTAACGAGAGACAGTGGAAAAGCAAGCTATCTATCATCATTCTGTCATCGCCTGCAGCAGCTGCATAGCTATAGAAAGCTCCAGACCATCCTGGACAAATCTGGATTTTGAGTCTACAAGATGTTGGAAGTCCAAGGAATTGAAACTCATGCAAAACTTAACTGTCAGTTTCCATGTTCAACACTGTGTGCTATATGGAAATGTTTGAGTTAATAAATGTATATATTTCTGTGCATTTCCCAAGTTATTTAATGTCAGTGCAGTTCACCTTTTCAGATATCTCCTCTTTGAAAGTGTGGATTAGCCTTTAACACGGATCAGTCCATATTGATTTGGTTGCTCAGATGTTCCATATCAGAATTCTGTTATCAGCTGCAGCAGGATTTTCTCTAATTAACGTTTAATCTGATTTAATCTATGCAGGCAGGCTGATTGACATCACAGTGGATGATTGCCTCCCACCAGCAGGTCGATCACCGGGAGTTAATCTTCATCTACAACAAGCACGGGGAGCTGCTGAGAGTCACGCCAACACTTCACACCCTCATCTTAATCTACAGAAAGCACGGGGAGCTCCTGAGAGTCACGCCAACCCTTCACACCCTCATCTTAATCTACAGCAAGCACGGGGAGCTTCTGAGAGTCACGCCAACCCTTCACACCCTCATCTTAATCTACAGCAAGCACGGGGAGCTTCTGAGAGTCACGCCAACTCTTCACACCCTCATCTTAATCTACAGCAAGCACGGGGAGCTCCTGAGAGTCACGCCAACCCTTCACACCCTCATCTTAATCTACAGCAAGCACGGGGAGCTCCTGAGAGTCACGCCAACTCTTCACACCCTCATCTTAATCTACAGCAAGCACGGGGAGCTCCTGAGAGTCACGCCAACCCTTCACACCCTCTGGGCACAGCAACTGCTAAGTAATCTAATTACAAGAAAGAAAGAAAGAAAGAAAGAGAGAGAGCACAGGCATACCCAACTCTTTAATAGCACAGTCAGAACATTGATTTTGGGATCAAAAGTGAACAACTGACATTTTTGCAACAAACCCAACATGAAAACCATAAAGACGTTCATTGAACAGCAGCACCCTTCAATAGAGCCTCTTACAGGACAGCACCACCTCAAGACGTTTCAGGAGACGGAGAACACAAGCAATTGTGAAAGTACAATATCAACTTCATTGAACATTAAAACACTAATTAGGAACAATTGAGTTCTTAGCATAGGCATCAACACCCAATCTGAATCTTTAAACTCCCTTTGCTACACAAGACTTTAGCTGGGGTCCAAATACCCGTCTCATAGAGTGTGAATCTACAGGTTGAAGGCAGGTTAATTGGACTTCAAATGATTCCCAGTGAAAAAGTCTGGAAAACCAAAAGATCAACAGAAAATTGATGAAGGACTTGCAAGATGTACAATCCACTCAATTCCACCTGTGCAGCGCACCCAAATGCACTGCCTGCCTTTTAAAATGCCACCAGTTAAATTGCTTTTTTTCATTAAGACATGATGGTGACAGTTTTTCAAAAAACTGACATCAAGATGGTTGTAGAATAATTACTATTTACCATAATGTCTGCAAAAGAAGAAAAACCTGGAAAACACCCATACGCCAGGACGCCAATGCACGCAGTGTAAAAAGCACACAGATGTGTTCATACTGCCTACTCTATGAATGGAAAGCTTTGACTCAGAAGATGGCTGAACCAGATACATCATTTCCAAAAGGGATTTCCTCGACTCTATAGAGGATTCTCAATAGAAAAGAGAAATGTGTAAAAAAATCAAAACCACATAACAGGTTGTCATACCAACACACTCAAGGTAAGTGCCTTATTGTTGGTCATTGAAACGATGTGTTTATTTCCCCTACACTCCCACATTGCCTACTGAAGTACAAAAATAAATGACAAGGATGAACGCCCACGTTCTAGGCAACATGCACTGACAGAAGGGATGTCTTACTTTCTGTCTGGTCTATTTGAGGAACACAACGCTCTGCGTTCCAGTTGTAAGGGACTTTACTTTGCCAGTACACAGAAACAGTTACATATACTTGTGCAACTGGTTCTGTGCCACATCACTTTTGGGGGGGGGGCAGATTCCAAAGCAAGTCCTGCAAAGACTCTGTAGAGAGGCTCATAGATCACCTGGAATCCCATTTTATAAGCATGATTTAAGCAACACTTGACGCAGGAATAATCGACGACAGAAAGCTAATAATAGACATCAGATTTATAAATATTGTACAGGTATGGCCAGATGTTTTGCATCACCCTACAGGACAAACTAATTTTGCTTTATAAAGTTGAGTGAAACCTGTTGAATAATGTCACATTTACATATTAGATTGCATACCGCTTTGTAGTTTTTCATACATGTAACGAAAAACCAGGACAGCCATGCCATAAACATACACAGAACAGGATATATTAAAGCAGTTGTACTAGATTATGAGACACGCGTAATCACAGAACTGCATGGTAATAACTGAGAAACTGCCAATAGCACATGGTCATCATTGGCTTAATAAAGTTCTACCATTAAAGCAATACATTTGTTTCCCATAGTACCATATACTGTGTTATGAGATGGTCTTCTCATATAAAAAGGTACTCATAATGCACAGTTGCACAAATGCAAACCACCATCAGTCTTCATGGTGCCTAAATCCCTGGTGCAACATTCCTCTACAGAGACAGAGCCAGCGCAGTTTTGTTTTGACCACTCTAGTCATATAGATAATATAGGAAAGCAGCATAGGAAATATACCTCCACTCAAAACAGCAGATCGGCAAACTAATGAAGCATTCCCATATTTATATATACACACCTATTATAATGAGCAAAGATACTTTGTATTAAAGATGTGATCCAGGCTGATCAGACTGGTGACTATATTCCATGTTGAACACAGTATACAGGAAAGAGAAAAGTCATTTATTTTGTATTAACTGAAATCTAGAACATCCCAACATGTGCCAACTAAAGACAGATTTGATTCACTTAAGAACAAATTAGCTTCAAAACTTTAGGAAAATAACCATCACTAAAAAAAGGAAAATAAACTGATAATTTTAATTCTATGAGACTGGCAGTTTTAAACTTTCAAAGAAAGTACAAAGGAGACTGTTTTATTAATAAAACATTAACTGACTTCAGCTCTTCCCACTTTATTAAATATTCTTTTTTACCTCCGTTGCAGCCCCTGTTTTTCAGGCTTTTTTCACCACTTACTATAAAAGACTGGAGCTCGATCTGTCAGCAGTGTCTTTGTCTCAAGCTCCTGTGGGTGTTCTTTTCTGCAAAGTTGTTTTTTTTCTCTTTCTTTCTCTTGTGTGAAATCTGGCTCGCCTTGAGTCTGGGCCCTGCCTGGACTAATGAAGACAGGCTCTGTTGACAGGACACACACATACACACACACACACACACACACACACACACACTCATGCATCCCCTGCAATTACATGGAGAGGCAGCAGGCTGAGGACATTTCAGCATATTCTACAAATGAGAAGGCAGACTCTTACCATTACACTGTATAAACACGTCAGACTGCATCTGAGGCGCTACACTATATTAATGCAAGCAGACACTAGCATGTGCTGTTAGCATTACAAGAGAGCCTTGTGCCTTTCATTTCCAGGAAAGGAAACAGTAGCTGAGTTTCTATGCCTGGGGTAGCTCGAGAGGGGAGGGAGCAGCTATGATTCGGGGTATCTTAATGTTAGAATTGGCACTCATTCTCTCTCATCTCCTAGCTGGAGAAGTCTACATCTGCCCCAGTCCCACCTCACCCATCACAAAGCACAAGTGTTTTCAGACAAATCTTACAACTGCATAGAGGGCAGACAAGCATTCATATTAAACGCTCCTGTGTCTAACTGTGCTTGTGCAGATATCTACTGGAAATTCCAATAGCAAACATGGAGTAATAACACCCATGAAGCTTATCACTATCTTATACTTTAAATAACATGTTTATTAATACTTCATCATACATTGCATCTGTCGTTGCCACTGGATTCTAGATGAAATGCAGGTGGTGGTTCATAACTAAGACCGAACGAATCCCCTGTGGAGTGCCCAAGGTATCCCCTTGAAGGATGAGGAGTCTTTAATGAGATAGAACAGCTTTTCTAAAATCAGGTGTTTTTAATCACTTCCAGGAATCCCCCCTTTAATAACAAAGCAGTCTCATTCCCAGGGTTTGAAGAACACAAGGTCCTGAACCCTCCACAAACCTTCAATAGAACAAAAGCATTGTGAGCAGCGTTGCCTGAAATCAGGAAAGCTCTCTAGGGCAAAGGGAACAGCAGTCCCTAAGGAATGCCTTATTGGTACAGTTTCATATTATAATATGCACTGTTAAAGAAGAAATACAACATGTTATACAGGAGAAATAATTCCCATCCACACCAGCATCCACTGATTAACCAGACAGTGTTTCATTCATATTGTTCATTATTCTCAGGAAAGGCATGTTAGTGGTTTACATAGTGAATACATTCACTGGGGAGCTGAAACCCCAGTTTCAATTACATGAGTGTGCCATTCATGGGACACATTGAGACAAGAATGCAAAACACTGCTAACAATACTAATGCCATGAACAAAGTAAAAACAAACTAAATAAACAGCTTGATGAGCTTCAACGTCTCACTAACAGGAAGCCTAAAGGTTAAACGAAGGAGCGCCCATCTCTGTTTGATGCTACTGAACATGCAGAGACACACTTCTCTTCTCTGGAATTGGCCTGATTGCTGTTGTGTGCATATCTTACGGTTGTGAAGCGCTTCTGTGTGTAACTTGCTTTAATTATTCGAATGTGATTTACTCAGGGACACATTGTGGAATTCCGAGCCACACTTCTCTTCTGAAGCTTCAGGAACAAGCAGGCCTGACGCGCTCTTCCTGGCTTCTTCTAATTCAAGCAGCGAGTACAATCTGGAACTTGTGAGTTCATGCACATAATTCATCCTTATTTCCATCCTTCCTCTCCCCATCCTTCCTTTATACCTTCCTTACAGATGATTACAATCCCAGCAAAGCACCTCATTATGTCCTGTATCACTTAATGGTCCTACGGATTTATAGAACTGCAGGTTAAAATCCTGTTGGTTTGTTGGTTAAAAGAAACTAAAACTAATAGCTTGATAATAATGGCAAGCGTCACAGCCCGTTCACCAACATTTATATTTAAGTTTGCATTCTTCTTATTCCTTCATATAAAAGTAGTTAAAAACAATATTAACTTCTTGGGTGATTGTTCAGCTGATAATTGCACCCTCTGGTGTATTAATTACAGCGCAAAAAGAGTTTATGCCATTACCATGTGCTGCTACAGATTGTGAGTAATGGAAAATTGCTCCAGAATGAGAGAATGGCTCCTGACTTCTCTGTGTGTCTGAGATCTCCACACTGCAAAGATTCAGGTATGAATACAGAGTGTATTACTGCAGCCCTGGGTTGCCTCTGTTGCCACCAGCAGCCTGCAGCTTGTTCCCACGCAAGCTCTGACCCTGGGACCCCTGGAAGAGAGGTGGGTGTAAAACCTGCATGGGACCTTGCACCCGAGCAAGGCAAGCATCAGTCTGCAAAGCTGTGAGTCCCTCTGGAGCATCCCAATCTCTGGTAGAATATTAGAGAGAAATGAAGAGGCATGGAAGCCTGCCAATGAGAAACAGTAGCACGGAACGGAGCGGAACTCATCAATTGTTTAAAAAGCCCCGCCCCTTCCACCAATCCTAATGGGACTCTGTAGGGAATTTCATTACTGGCTAGATTACAGCAATCCGTTTTCTCCATACAGGGCAGAGGAGGGTAGGGGGGGTCACCTGACATTTCTACGAAGCGAGCGTCGCTTACCTTGTCGTGGACTGTAATAGGCTTCATTCCTCGCTCTTTTTTCCCTTTTCTATTTAACCTTCACCCATTATTCTTGCGGCATCTGAAATATTCTGTCAAAAGAGACATATTGCACTCAGCTATATAATAACACCAAAGCCTTGTTTGTGCCACCAGTTCCTTAAAAAAAAAGAAACCGTTTTGAAAACCTCACAATCCTGCTGACATATTCTTACAACATGCCTTTATTCAGGTTTTTTTTTTGCATTTAAATCTTCTCAAATGCCTGTCAAGATGAAGGATGACAACAGAATTTTCCTTGTAGGCATTTTTTTGTTGGTTGTTATTGACTTTGCTTCTGGGCTCCTGACAGCAACAACAAACAGAGGGTTTTATTGTTTGCTTAAATAACATTAACCTTTAGAACCCTGAATATATTTACAACCCATTCACACCTGACAACCTCTCTCTCTCTCTCTCAAACATGCATCATGTTTCTGTAGATGCATACTGCTGTGGGTACCCATCTTCACTTCAGCACCAGAGCTGTGGTGCAGGCTGTCAAGTCTTTGAGGCTGAATGGGTCAGCACTGCTGCTCTCCTCTCCTCTGATTTATATGATTTCAAAGTAGTGAGCTGCTCTTCTCTCCAGCAGCTCACTACTTTGAAATCAGATTTTATACATACATTTTATACATTATTCTTTCAAAACAGCAGAGCTTAGAAAAGCCTTTTCAATATGGAAATATGAAATGTGCCAGCAACACAAAGGAGTGTGCAATCATGGTGTATTTGCATGAATTTGAATTGGGTATTCATTTCAAATAAAGAATGGCGATACTTATTATACTTGATCAAGCTCAGACGTGGGGTCTTGCAACCTAGACTCAACACTTTGGAACAAGCCTACACACACAGGCCAGGAATGATGCCAAGTGTTTATTATTATTATTATTTATTTCTTAGCAGACGCCCTTATCCAGGGCGACTTACAATTGTTACAAGATATCACATTATACATTATTTCACATTATACAGATATCACATTATTTTTACATACAATTACCCATTTATACAGTTGGGTTTTTACTGGAGCAATCTAGGTAAAGTACCTTGCTCAAGGGTACAACAGCAGTGTCCTCCACTGGGGATTGAACCCACAACCCTCCGGTCAAGAGTCCAGAGCCCTAACCACTACTCCACACTGCTGCCCTAAAAGTTGAAAGTCACTACAAGTTTCAGCTTGAAGCTCCAGGAGCCAATGAAACATGAAATTAAATTAGCATCTCTATAAGTTCTGGAGGCAGCAGATCCTCACAGGAATGACAGGCTTTCTCTCATGCGCTTCTCTCCCTGATACACTGCTACATGTTCACAGCTATCTGATAAATAGCTTTTATTTCATCATTTTATTATTCTTTGTGCTATCAATCGTTGTTGTCAGAGACAGGATAGGTGGCTGGTTTTATACAGCAAATTCGAAAACTACCTGGTGTTTCAGACAAATTCGGTAAACAGGAAAATATTTCAACCACTTACTTCCAACTACAGCCCCAGTTTAGCTCCACATGCTTCATATGCTTTGCTAATCCAATTGACAGAATCTGCAGCAGGAATGTCCTGTTGTAATCTGACCTTTGAAATCAGGATGGCTTGTTTGAGCAGCAGAACAGTTAAGAGCTTTATACTTATTGGCTCACTTTGTTTTCCACCAGCTTTGCAAAGACCCTCTAACTGCCAGCCCCTAGTCCAAGCATCATTCACTGCCTTGACATAAAAAATAGTACAATACCCAGAAGCACCAGGGGGCCTTTCTTTCGTTCTCTTTAAACTGGAGGAGCTGGTTTGAAAGCGAACAACGAGCATGTGCCTCTGCATGCCACCAAAACATAACATATGTATTTTCATTTGCAATTTACAGGGAGGCAAATATAATTTATCCTTACAGCCAAACACTGGAGTTCATTTATTTGCATTCTGCAGTGGATACATTTTTATAAAAACTGAACAAATATGACATAATGTAACAAATATAAGCAGGGGACTGCTATTCCTGTCTGCCCCCATTAAGAGCTCTAAATCACAGCTACAAATCAAGCACTCCCCCCCCCCTTTCCCCTCTGAGCCACTATCACTACTGCTGGTACTGCCTCTGTTTAAAATTGATATTGCCAGTCTCTGACACCTGGGAGGTAATTGCAATGCTTCACAAGCACTCGTGGCAGAATACCAATCATGAGATACGAGGTCCCTTTGGACAAGGGTACCGCCTCCTGTGTGGTCAACCAGACACAGCAATTTGGCTTGTAACCTTCCGGGATGCCTTGTGCTCAATGCTTATTACTCATTTGTCTGGGCGTGACTCTTGGAAAGTATTGGCTTTCTTTCTCTGAATGCTAATTCAGAATTATTCTTGGTTTGTTATGATTTGAACCGCTTTATTTCCTCCCAGCCCCCATAAAACTGCCATGCGCACTAATGATGTAGTCCTTGTGTTCCCTCCTGGGGCTAATAGATCAGAGACGCCTCCAGCTGTCTGAAACACAACCGTGTGGTCGAGTGGTTCAGCTTCACAGTATTGTGTGTTAAAGATTAAGTAGTGGGGTTCCGAAAAATCTAGCATCTGTTTCAAAATGTCCACTCAAGTGCACTGATAGTGTCAGGATTATTGCCCACATTGTCAAACAGGTAAAACAGCAATAACAATCCATGATGTAGAACGGAACAGAAAAGCCAGAGCACTTGTAGCACAGATGTAGCATCACGTGGGGACCCAGGATGTTGTATTTTTCAGAACCCCGCTACTCTTTAAGAGTGACCCCCTGTAGAAATCTTGGCAGCTTTGAGTAGAAATCTACAGTGGACTTTTAACTGTCAGCAGGAGTACATTCAAACACAGCAAGTGCTCGGGCTTGAATTCCAGTCACTGCAAACTCGTTAGAAAGGGGGTGAGTTGTTAGGATTTAGGGGTCCACGTCTTCTCTGGAAATCCCTGGTCTCTCCCGGACACCAAAAAAAATCCTCAATGAATAGTCCAATGCATTCCATCCTGTCTTCACCCTCCTGAATATTCGGGATGGCTCAGGGTTTTGGGTTTGTGTACACCCCCACTTGATTTTACTTGTATTCCTATGATAGGTTTGCACATGTTGTGAGCTACAATAGGTATATGTTATCATCAACAGGACCCCGGTTCCACGACCCTCCTCTCTAACCACACAGGTACACCACAGCCACAATTAAATTAATTCCTGGAGCCTTGCTGAACAGGCAATTTGCATTCTTGTCTCATTTTATTTTATTTTCCCCTTGACTTGGAGACCTGTGTTCATTCTGTTAAAATGCACTATAGTATTTCTTTGCAAGACTCAGTGGCATTTAATCCCCAAGGGAGGCAATCTGTCTGCAGAATGTTTATATATTTATTTTGCATGAGCTGTTTATCAAGCAGAATATAATTACCAGCCAGTTCAGCACCAATAACAGAGTGGATGAGCCCTCCTGACTAGTGTCACAGACATTGGGAAGCCTGTCACCTTCTCATCATGAGTTTAAACACAGCTCCTCAACAAGCTGCCCCCTAGCACAGAGGAGCAGCCCATACACTGAGGAATCTCAATGGCTCTTAGCTAGCTTGAAGAAGCTCGTCTCACATGTGGTTAAACGTCCTTGTCTCGGAATGTAGGCACTACAGTTGATGGCTTGTCATTCAGGATGTTGTAGAAATGGGATGCATATTGTATTGCTCAAACCACTCACTGTTTTATTGGATGCTGGCCTTTGGCAAAGACTGCAAAACCGTCCTTCAGGCATTCAACAATATTACGAGAAACTGCGAAAGAAAATAAAGTTTAAAAAGTTTTGCACAGCCAAGAGGACCCCTCGCTTCCCCCCAGTTTGAATGATTGATGTCCTGCTGAATGTCAGGCATTTTAAGTATGTCGTGAAGTGCCCCTGGTGCTGTTTATTGAATGAAAACACTGACGGCAGTTTTGTTTTGCTGTGTCTCTCCAGGGCTTTGATGACACATTGGATTAGAGGCTCCTACAAAACCCATATCTTTCCCTTCCGTGCAGCTCTGTCATGGTAAACATTAACAGAGCAGCATTCCTTTCTGTTCACGATCTCAAAAGGTGAGGAAATATAGAAATCACTGCATTTGGGTTGCCTCTTTCTTCAGGACAGCTGCCCTCATTGAGTCTTCAGATATAAGAAGATAGGGATTTCACCTCAATGATCTACATCTAAATGTTATAGATCTATAGAACTATTTGTTTTCTTTAGATCAAGGTTCCATTTACAATCCTTTGCTTTGATTTGAAACCATTTTATATAGAAACCTCTGCCGGCCGTGATAATAATTGTTCTTTTTGAAAGCTTATTAAAACAAGCATTCTGTTGAGAGGAAGCCTGAAGAAGGCACCTGAACCCTTCCCTTCTCAGAGTGTGCAGCTACTCATTGTCAGTGGCCTGTGTGGATCACCCAGAGGATGCCCTGTCCCAAGTATTCTTTCATCATACAATCTATTTCACAAAAAGGTGCTAAAACAAAAGGAACAGACACACACAACTATCCCCTCATATTGGACTTTTTCATATCTGTTTGCAAAGAATCCCTTTGAACTGGTTTGCTTGAAATGTATTTCTAACTGAATTGCAAGCTACTGAATTGAAAATAATTACAACACACTACATTCCAAAAAACTCTGCCCGGGGTTCTGCCTGGCAAATCAATCTGGAACAAATGTTTACCCAAGTATCCTATTGTTTACAAGACATTAATGCAAAGAGGCTTTATGCAGTTATCTATTTCTTATACATGTCTTTCCAGCCCCGTGCCAGACACACTTTATTAAAGGTGATGGGAGTTTGCACTCAGTGTGCAGAGTTCATGTTTAATGGAGAGCGTGAACCGAGAAAGTGGAACCGTATATCACACGCACACAACAACTTCAGTTAACCTCAACAGGATCTGTGAGATTCATATTTCAGGGGGCTCCGATGCTGTACAAGCAGACCCTGGCTTCGAAATCGGAATGCGGGTGCATATCCTTTGTGCTCATCAGGTAAAGTAAGTATCACAAATTACCAAAGTTTTAATTGTTTTATTCAATGATGCTTTTATTTGTACACGGTTTTAGTCGTAATGTTTATTGTATTCTTACGCTGTGTGTTATTTTATTATTATACTCAAAGGGAGGCCTCAATATGGGGTTACATTTATTTGTTTTATGTACCCAAAGGGAGACCCCAATAAGGAGTTTCATGTATGTGTTTTCATCCTTTTAATTATTTTATCATGGGCACAGTCACAAGCGATTGGGACCTCAACTGTAGTCAGGTGCAAGCCACCAGTGCCACTTGATTGGTTCCCCTATATAACCAGAACCAAAAGAACAGGAAGAGAGAGAGCACAAGGGAACACACTGGAACCGGACCAGGACAGGAAGAGAGAGGACACGGGGGAGCACACTGGAAGATGGACCAGGGAGAGAGAGAGAACACGGGGGAGCACACTGGAACATGGACCAGGAAGAGACAGAGAACACGGGGGAGCACACTGGAACATGGACCAGGACAGGAAGAGAGAGAACATGGGGGAGCACACTGGAACATGGACCAGGAAGAGAGAGAGAACACGGGGGAGCACACTGGAACATGGACCAGGACAGAAAGAGAGAGAACACGGGGGAGCACACTGGAACATGGACCAGGACAGGAAGAGAGAGAACATGGGGGAGCACACTGGAACATGGACCAGGACAGGAAGAGAGAGAACATGGGAGAACACACTGGAACACGGACCAGGACAGGAAGAGAGAGAACATCTTGCTATCTGAGTCACAGCAAGTTCAAACACAGTAGTATGAAAGTAGTATAAGCTTCTGAAAGCGGCTAATTTGTGGTTGTGTCAAAAACCATCAAGAAGGATGAAGGAAGCGCCAAGGGGAGTTGAATTCTCTCTCATATTCATCTATTTTGAATGAAGCCCCAGTGTTCTCATAGAATTACCTGGGGGAGGAGAATGATGAGAGCCCCAGAGCTGCTGCCACCATTTTAAACTCTGGGGCAGTATTCTTTCACCACAGACTTCAACTACAGTTTGTATTGTGTGTATGCATCACAGAGCAACTCATAAACAGCCAAGAAGCAATTACACAATGTCTCTGACTCTGCCGTCCTCTGCTCTTAAAAGATTTTCTAGGTGACTGAGATCAGTAATTGGAAAGTGGAAGTTTTACTTTGACTACTTTTATTTCTTGTTTTGGTATTTCATTAACCTGTAATCCTTGCAAGCCTCTTCTGCTCTAAACGCCTTGGCTGACATCCCACTGAAGTCAGAAGCAGAACGAGGGCAGCAGATCGCCACTGCTGTGTGAGGCTTTGCTGGCCAGAGTGAAAGGTTCAAAAGACACTTCTGTAGAGAATGGCAAATCAATGAATGTTCACAGCACACACAAACAGCACTGTATTCATTATGACTCATCATTCTAGCGGTGCAAACAGCACTGTATTCATTATGACTCATCATTCTAGCAGTGCAAATAGCACTGTATTCATTATGACTCATCTTGTAGTCGTTATAATTGTTCTGAATTGCACTCAGCGATTTGGTAATCAAAGCCAAATAAAGTGATTTTTTCCAAACCCTATCTCATGCACAGAAACATCAGCTTATCTGGCAGTGAGAGAAAGTCATTATAATTACTTTAATTGGAAAGGATCATTTTCTTACTGTGTTAAAACACAAGTCTATTATTAATAACTTGTTTTGTGTTGTCTTTACTAATACCTTGATCTTAAGTCAATTCTTCTTTTTGTTTAATTATATGATACAATGTTCCTAAGTGACCCAAAAACAAATCTTACCATTATCTTGCATCCTTTTGTTTGAGATCCAGGCTGCGCAGAGTCTGAATATTTCAAAGGCCATTTCTAAAGGATCCAGGTTACCACATGGCTATGGATGCATGATTGCAGACAAAACAGTATATAGATAAGACTAAGCTCAGTAAGTGCATCTGATTTCTCCTAAACAGTGACATTCTCAATCAAATACCCAGGGAGGCGCTTCTGACCAGCTTCAATTACATGAACCTCATGGAGCATCCTACCTCACCGTTTCAGCACCATGGACAGTACCTAAGTGATAATCTGCTCTATCACTCTGACCATCCAGAAAACTCAGGTCCAACCTATATATTGTTATGCAATACCTCAAGGGACCCATACCTGCTTCAGGTTTTATATTCCAGCAAGTGGGGGTGGAATATATAAAGCAGAATATACCCAGTATAAACACAAAGCTTTTCAAATTAGTAGGACAGAACTTTATCTGCACCACAAGCATAAATCAGGTCTGAAATCCAATTTGGATCTTTCTCATGGACCCAGTCTCTTATAATAATGCACATCAGAATTAGTTTAGTTAACCCTGACCTCCAATATTACACCAGAAGCATACAGCTTCACATTCAGTGCAACTTGATTCGTCCTTTTGACCTGTTCTAATCAAATCTAATGCATTTAAAACAGATATTTCATCTAATATCAAACATATGGTAGCAAAAAGGAGACTATCTGATTTTGTAAAATCAATACTTCTAAAGGGTAATACTTATTTATGAGAACAACATGACAACTAGTTTAAAGAACAGAAGCTCTGGCAGCATTCTAAATGGCCAGCACTGCCTCAGCCATGGAACGTAACAGCCCTAGATCATTCTGACAGGCCTTTTCTTGAACTGTGACATTCATCTTCGTTTCTGTCCCATCAGCAAATCCTCTTCCACATCGAACAGCCTTTTACAAATGAAATATGATTAGGTCATTTCGGTGATATATCTAAATTAATGGTTTTGGCATTTAAATAAAAAAAAAACACAACATTGGCTTATGAACAGGTGATATTTGTGTTCAATTCTCTCAGAAATTGTAAGTTCTTAAGCTGCATAAAATCATTACAGTAGCATACAAGTCATTAAATATTGAACAATGTTTCAAATTCTTTACTGTAAGCATTTCTAGTAGTTTGTTCTGAAATCCAAGTATGCCTTTCCAGACAGTGTTGTACAAACCGCCTGTGGTTTGAGAAGACTCGAGGTCGAATGCTATGTGCTGTGCTTCGTTCTTTGTTTCTGGATCCAGACAGTACTGAATAATAACAACAGCAGTGCAATGGTGACATCTATCCATCAAGTTTCAACAGGGAGCCTAATACTGCTGTATCAATTCAGATAAGACAGTCCAAGATTGAGTGGGGGCGTCTGCAGTGGCTCTGACCCTCCCCACCAGCAGGGGGCGATGTTGACTCAACACTGGAGATCCACAGATTCCTGTCTAAACCTTCCATTTCACTCTGTAGGCTAAAACTATCGACCACTTTTATTTCATTACCTTTTCAAATAAAAGCACGTACGTGAGGTACAGAGCTCCAGAGGAAGGCTACACTTATCCATCTTCCCTTTAACATGTCTTTGAAGTGTTCTGATGCACATCCCCCAGAGAGCAGGGCTCGTTCCCTGGTCAAGACGTACTTGTTTAGAAGGAGACAAGTCTCCCTTCCTGAAGTGTCAAGGCAGGGTTTGGGTCCCATCCATCTCTGACACATTTAAGATATGAGCATGATTCGATTTACAACCAGGACAGTCTTCTCCTTCTCTGCTGCCTAAATATTTCAAACCTTTGTTAATGATGTAAAACATGGAGTTTCACGTGATGGAGACAGAATGCATTATGCTTGAATTAATAACTGTGGGACTGATTTTTCCTGTGCAGTTACTTTTTGTTCCTCCCCAAAGTAATTAGCTAACCAATCTATTTCTAGTTCTACACAACACGGTCAAACTAAATACTCTTTTATTTTGTTGTGCAAAAAATTATTTTAATTGTTTGAAAACTTTTTTTTTTAATACATTAAAGGAGATATATTTGTCAAAGTTCCATACATTGATTCTAAATATTTTAAGCAAGTGAGCATATGTATGCCCATCAGTGCCTGCTGGCAGAGAGACTAGTATTTACACCGTTTTCCCTGAATTACAGCATTTAACCACCCTCCTATCCCCTCAAAAACACGACCACTACCGACCACATTGAACTGTGGAAGAGCATCATCACCTTCCTTCCTTTGTAGGAATGTTTTACTACAGGGCTCACGTGAGTGCTGGGTCTCATGGACCTTTGATATGAATGCTTTGAACTCACTAATTCAGCCAGTCCCTTCACTAGAGCAGCGGGATCTTGATGACGGCACGCTCCACTGCCTGCCGTCCTTGACGCGCATTAAGACCTTTAGATCAATTTGCTCTGCAATGAGTCTCTTCCATAATTGAGTTTGATCTTGACCTAGCTGGGATATGCTGTTAACATTTTCTATGGGACTCCCAACCCCCGTCTTAAAGCGCTGGGGTGCAGGGGATTTATATACTCAGGGTCAGCACAAACAATAATGTATACACCTGAGAGCGAGCCCTGAATTTCAAAAACTTCTCCTTCCGCAGCAAGCTAAATTAATTGAATTCGGAGAACAGAAGTGGAATGCAATATCATCGGCTGCCAGTAATTCCGTTGAGTCTCATTGTGTTCCAGGCTCCCTTCTGTACAATAGAATTACACCTCCCCAAATCCATTCACTTTTATTGTATAAACCCTGTAAGAACTTGTGGTATCCCCAACTGAACACGTAATGTCTGGAATAGGAATTCCTTTTATTAAGCTTTACCCAGTACAGTCAAAGCACTCTGCGAGCGCTCTGTCCACCTAAATGATGTTGACAGTTCCTGCCAAAACAGGGCAACAAGCGTCATTAAATAAAATATCCGACTCTCTCCCACCAGCAGAGCAAGAAACCGTGAGCGAGCCATGACTGTCATAAAACAAGAGAGCCATCAAACTAGACAGCATTGGAAAGCTTGTGTTACAATACATAAGCATACCCAGCACACATATAGACTGGACTTATTACAAGGTTAACACTACAATACATACCAGCAGTTCACTAGTATTATGTTCAGGCTTTTCCATTAATGAAAAACAAAGAAACACAAAACAATGTCACGTGGTAATTGTGGCTATTTTAAATTAATTTCTGAATATTATTATTATTATTATTATTATTATTATTATTATTATTATTATTATTATTATTTATTTATTTCTTAGCAGACGCCCTTATCCAGGGCGACTTACAATCGTAAGCAAATACATTTCAAGTGTTACAATACAAGTAATACAATAAGAGCAAGAAATACAATAACTTTTGTTCAAGCAAAGTACAAATGTGACAAACCACAATTCAATAATACAGCAGATAATAGTGATAGTTACATCAGGATATGATTAAATACAAAGTACTACAGGTTAAACACTTGGCAGATTACAATATTCTGAAGTACAGGGTTAAATGCAGTAAAATAGGTTGCAGATAAGAGCAAAATAAAGCACATTTACATGAAGGTTGATAGTGTCCCAGGATACAAACAGAGGAGTTCTACAAGTGCTGTTTGAAGAGGTGAGTCTTAAGGAGGCGCCGGAATGTGGTCAGGGACTGGGCAGTCCTGACATCTGTAGGAAGGTCATTCCACCACTACGGAGCAAGGGTGGAGAAGGAGCGGGCTCTGGAGGCAGGGGAGCGTAGCGGAGGTAGAGCTAGTCTTCTAGTGCAGGCGGAGTGGAGAGGTCGAGTGGGGGTGTAGGGAGAGATGAGGGTCTGGAGGTAGCTGGGTGCAGTCTGGTCAAGGCATCTGTAGGCTAGTACAAGAGTCTTGAACTGGATGCGAGCGGTGATCGGGAGCCAGTGGAGCGAGCGGAGTAGTGGAGTAGCGTGGGCGAAGCGAGGCAGAGAGAACAACAGGCGGGCAGCAGAGTTCTGGATGAGCTGGAGCGGACGGGTGGCGGACGCAGGGAGGCCAGCCAGGAGGGAGTTGCAGTAGTCTAGGCGGGAGAGTACCAGGGCCTGGACCAGGAGCTGGGTAGCATAGTTGGTGAGGAAGGGTCGGATTCCTCGGATGTTGCTCAGGAAGAATCGGCAAGTGCGTGCCAGAGTGGAGATGTGCTGGGAATAAGAGAGGCAGGGGTCCAGGGTGACTCCAAGGTTCTTAGCGGAGGAAGAGGGAGAGAGTGTGGTAGATTCCAGAGGAACAGAGATAGAGAGATCAGAGAAGGGGGAGGAGGAGGGAAAGAAAAGGAGGTCAGATTTAGAGATGTTGAGTTTGAGGTGATGCGAGTGCATCCAGGAGGAAATAGCAGACAGACAGGTAGAGATACGGGAGGAGATGGTGGAGTCAGAGGTGGGGAAGGAGAGGAAAATCTGAGCATCATCAGCATACAAATGGTATGAGAAACCATAGGATGCGATGAGGGGGCCCAGGGAGCGGGTGTAGAGAGAGAACAGGAGATGACCCAAGACTGACCCTTGGGGGACTCCAGTTAAGAGAGGGTGAGGTGTGGAGGTTGCTCCACGCCAGGTTACCTGGTAAGTGCGGTTGGAGAGGTAGGAGGAGAACCAGGCCAGAGCAGTGCCAGAGATCCCCAGGTCAGCAAGAGATGATAGTAGAATAGAGTGATCAACAGTGTCAAAGGCAGCAGAGAGGTCGAGGAGAATTGCAGACAGTGCCACCCATGGGTTGAATGGTGCAATAGTGGTTTTTATTGGCATCTTAAAAGCAAAGCCCAAGTATTTTGCAAACCGATATTTTGATCATTTGAGACGGTACTAAACTGAATAGCCCAGCCAACATCCCAACAGCATTCGAGGAAGCAAGACTTGTCCCTTGAAGGTGTCCCATTAGTAGAACTTGTTGATGAAAAATACTGCACTTTAGTTTTCTCATCTGCTGCTTTCCATGCTCTCATCAATACCCTGTTCACATGCTCTTAACACCGATTGCACTCTGTTCATTAAAGGAATGTCACATTTACCGTATTTGATGGATAACTTCTCTTCACTCTATTACATTGCATCAAGCAGCTGACCTTTGTCAATAGCCCAAGTCAATGCTTACTACTCTCCCATATTAACTATTCATTGAGTGAATACTACTGGTTTATGAAAACACTGCCTATCGTTTTTATTGTTAATGAAGTAAAACAATATAAAAGGGCATGTGTAAACTGGGTGTGTGTACAGAACACATCAGATATGCTTTCATGATGCTGAATACGATCTATTGCAGCAGTTGTAAGGGGAAGTAGATCATAATGTATTCTTTGTGTTACGCATTGGCCTTCCCTATACAGTGAACAATACCAATGTGAATCAGCAGTCACAGTTTACTCTTGTAGGTGTCATGGTCAGGGGTAGTTTACTCTTGTAGTTATCATGGTAGGATCAGTTTACTCTTGTAGGTATCATGGTCAGGGGTAGTTTACTCTTGTAGTTGTCATGGTTAGGGGTTGAGAGTTTCCATATATCTCATAATAGATTTTCTTTTAACATTTATGTAAGAATTAATCTGCGGACACCTGGATTCTATAAAATTAATTTCACTTTGCCTGGAAATGTACTCAAACCAGAGGAGGCAGCTTGGACCAACATAATCGCGAACATCAAAACACTGCCATTCATTATGGATCAAATGATCTATGAAAGATCACAGCTTCTGGTAACTTCATGATTGTGGTTAATGGCTCCCATTAAAGGAGCTTTTAAATCATGCGCACCTTCTAGAGCCCCAAGCTTGCCAATTCCTATATGGTTCCCTGTCCTGCTTCTTTGATGTTGCTTCCATAGCAAAATCCCTCCTCATCAAAGGTATGAATCCATCAGATATTCAAGCCACGCAGGCTTCTCCTTAAAGCACATCTAATCTCCATTCAATTAAATCAGTATTTTGTTGCAGTTCATATTTCGTCCAGATGACTGTTATAAAACATATTTTCTTTTATCGATTAAAAAAGACAAATCAACATTTGCAATCTTGTTTCCGACTCTAAAGTTTACTCCTAACTTACTCCACTGGGTTTAGGTAGAAATGAGGTGCCCAGTATGCTTCCCCCACACTTACAGCCAGGCTTTATCATATTTAACTACACTTTTGAAGAAATGTCATGGTAACACAGTAATTTAATTGGGCAGAGTAAAATATGAATTATGAATAATTTAACAAAAAGGCATGTGATTTACTTTGATTTGTAACACTAAATAATCACTGATGCTTTAATACTTCTAATTCCCACCTTGTATAATCTGATATAATCAGTGTAATACTGTACAAGTAACACTTCGCCCAGGTTATCAGATACATCCTTTCATTTGGTTTTTCTTCATTCTTTGAAGTGTGGCTGTTCAAGGTCATCTTGGAGAGCTCATGGCATGGGAGCAAGATCAATTGACCCTCTGCAGCTGTGAACTGCAATCTATTACCGCTCAGTACTCTACATTAACACTCATTATTATAGGTGCAAACATTTTGCTCATGCTTGTTGTGATCATTATGAACACATGTAGGCTTGTGGCAATGTGTTTTATTTTTAAATTAGCAGTACAGCAGGTCACACCAGCCTGATGCTCAAAGGTAAGAGGGTCACATTGCATTTAACCATTCCCAGTTTACGGCATTGAATTGAAACACTCCCAGTTTACAGCTTTGAATTGAACCATTCCCAGTTTAGAGCATTGAATTGAACCATTCCCAGTTTACAGCATTGAATTGAACCGCTCCCAGTTTACAGCATTGAATTGAACCATTCCCAGTTTAGAGCATGCTAGCTGTGGCTGAGAAAACAAATACAACCTGAATCTGCAAAGAGCTGTGCAATAGAGGGTTACAATTAGGAACATGGAATTGCAATGTGAGCTGTGCAGAGGGTTACGATTAGGAACATGGAATTGTCATGTGAGCTGTGCAGAGGGTTACGATTAGGAACATGGAATTGTCATGTGAGCTGTGCAATAGAGGGTTACAATTAGGAACATGGACTTGTCACGTCTTTGGCAGCGGGGGGCACCGTACCTTTATGAGAAAAACAGCAAGTGTTTGTTTAGATAAGCAGTGGTATTGTGTAAGCAGCTAAAAACAAAGATAAGCTGACAAGACAGGCTTCTGTTTTGTGGCCAAAGCAAAGCCCAGACTAATGAAGAAGGAGCCCAGCCATTTTTCATATCGTGTTTTTGCCTGACCCTTTCAATGGCAGGGTTGTGATTTTCTGCTTATAAATCATAACAGGAGCCGCTTCACTCTTGTAGTCAAGGCAGAGTTTGCAGACAAACAAATAACTTTAAATTAAATACACTACCTGGAGCCCTGCAGGAGTGGAAAGGATAACCAGACACAACTAAAAATACAAATACGAATGAAATGATCTGTACAATATTAATGCTTGCTTTGTCAATTCTATCTGTCGCTATTTTTCAAGAGAAAAGTGCATTACATAGTCACGCACAATGTGTGGCAGAACACTTTATGTAATAAGTCTTCTTATTTTCAACATTAAGAATAAAAGTGAAGATAACATGATTGCATTCAAAGAATATATAATCACCCTTTCAGATTTAAAACAGATAAGTGTGCTCTTCCTCTTAACAGCATTCTAATTTCATTGTACAGCAACTCAAAAGGTTGATTATTATTGTAAATTCAGCTGCTCCAAGTTGAAAGACTTTCACTGCATGTACCAGTTCTGTAAACTTGTCATGTGAGCAGACTTCAGACTCTGAGCTCTACCTTCTCCTGGCAGGTTCCTTGCAGAGCTGAGACTGGCTCCTGTCTTACAATGGAGCATTTGCAGCAACATCTCAGACTGTGTGACGCAGATGCTCCACATCACACTCAAGAACAGCAGCACAAAACCCAAGGCCTGGTCAAGGGTCTAGGCATTTTAACATGAAGTCATTCATTCAGTCGCTGTCCCGGCTGGCCTGCACTGGACATGCACACTGTCCTTGACGTTCAGCTTTAACCTCATCTCATAACAATTCATTGTGGGGATCGAGGATTGAGGTTTTTTTGTTTTCTTTTTGTTTTTTTATTGGTCTAGAAGACAGATCATCACCATTTCATTTGCCTCTGACCTTTGAATTGCTCACCCCAGAAAGCCATCCCAAAAGCTGCCGTTCACTACATATAGACAGACAGAAATAACTGAAAGTTGAAAGTTATTTAGGAGCCAAACAGAGAAACAGCTCAATTTAGTTGAGAAAATCTCTGAGTGACTCTGTGGTCTGTATTGAAGTACTGTCATGCCTTTGTGCTTCAAATGAACAGTACTTGATTTTTTTCAAACACTTTAATGGTTTCTAAATGCTGTTCAGTTTTAATTATATTATTATACCATGTAAAACTTATTTTCTTCCAAGTAATTGCCCTGTGGACAAGTGGAATCGTTAAAATAATGAAGTAACCTGGACCGGAGAGAGTAACAATGCAGAAAACTGCTCTAAGTGTAAAATAATCATTTACCTTTGGAGGGGCCCAATCACAATTACAAGTTACAATGGGTTTGATGACTTCCACTCAAAGTGACAAGTTCACAAACCCCATTTCAAAGAGACACGTTCACAAACCCCATTTCAAAGAGACACGATCACAAACCCCATTTCAAAGAGACACGATCACAAACCCCATTTTAAAGCGACACGATCACAAACCCCATTTTAAAGAGACACGATCACAAGCACCATTTTAAATTGACACGATCACAAACCCCATTTTAAAGAGACACAATCACAAGCCCCATTTTAAATTGACACGATCACAAGCCCCATTTTAAATTGACATGATCACAAGCCCCATTTTAAATTGACATGATCACAAGCCCCATTTTAAATTGACATGATCACAAGCCCCATTTTAAATTGACATGATCACAAGCCCCATTTTAAATTGACATGATCACAAGCCCCATTTTAAATTGACATGATCACAAGCCCCATTTTAAAGCGACACGATCACAAACCCCATTTTAAAGTTGTCAGTTACAATACAGCAATACATTGTTTAAAGAACAAACACGTAAGAAAAGGAATCGAGAAGAAGCAGTCGAGTTACTTAGCCTGTCCTGAAGCTTCACACCAGCAATGAGTTGCTGAAATATTTTTGGAATAAACCGTTACTGTATGCTAATAATTGTCCGTCTTGCGTTATAAATGGACCCTTAAACTAAAGTGTGAGAGAACTAAGGATGCACTAGCAGCAGCATCCATGCACATGTTTGTGTCTGTAAACTGCCAATATCTGAAGGCGGCCCTACATTAAACAATAGTCAGGTGCTCTTCATACAACTTTACAACAAGCCCTGACACTGAGGCAAAACTCATTCTTAAAGAATTAGTGGCACAACAAACCCATTCCCATTCTGTGTGCATGTACAGGTTGTCATGTTACTGATACATGACGTGGAAATCAATTCAAACATCTTTCAGCTTCTATATCCAGCAAAGATATATTATATTTGTGGGAATTACTGAATGATCATTTTATTTGAACACTACAGTGCATTTGCTTTAGCTATGTCTGAACAATGATATGACACATTAAAACACAGCTATTATTAGGTTAAATCAGCCTCCTAATTAATTACACGAAGATTAGTATAACAAGAATAATCCCATCATCTACATAAACACTGCAACTGTGTTTAATGAAAGGGTGGCCTGGAACAAGCTGTTTATCAGATCAATAAAGATTGTATCCTCAATAAATGTAATGAAAGAACAGGGAAAAGGTTTTATTTTCCAGCAGCCACCGCAGTCTCCTCTGCTCTTGTAGCGTCTCTGTAATAGATCTAGTTAATGAACATTTTATTTAAAGCTTGAAGCACCCCACTAGGGATTAGCCCTTTAGGCAGCATGATAATAGGTATGAATCCTTCTTCATAAAAAAAGAAGAACAAATTGTGCTTTCAAAATGGACAAAAAAATACTGTGGATATTCTTTAAAAAGTATTTCTGTAAAATGATATATATATATATATATATATCTTCTGTCTTCATCTTGTGTAGGTGTGCTTGTCAAAGGGGACTTTTTGAATTAATCTTTAAATGCAAGGTTTGGGATTAGTATTCAATCCACGCTTGCCACTTTCACTCTCCTGTACTACTCTTCATCTCTTTGCTCCAATGTACATGGAGACATTCTCGTTGATCTTTAAAAAAGAAAAGGAAGCCATCTCCTTGCCCTCTCCTGCCTCCCCGGATTGTGGATGCCCACACCAGAGAGCTTCATCTTTCATATGGCGTCCGCACTCCAGCACTGTATCTGCCGGCTCATCTCCCCTTCAGAAAGGCCCGCAGGCTGCCTCCTCTGAACATGCTCGGTGGTTTTCAGAAAGAACACTAATGGTACATTTCTGACAGTAAATCAATAGGTTGACATACTGATACACTCAACACCTTTCAATGCTCTTAGGTTTGCAAAGTTAAACAGGAATAAAACCAGGTTCCTTATAACAACAAGCCAGGCACCCAACATGAGTGCCAGACTGTACTGGGTGCCCACTTGTTCCTATGTACAGTAATGGTACAATACAATGTCACTTTAATTTGATCTAGCATGGAAAATTCAAGACTGGAGGATCTTCACACTCCAAACTAGACATTCATTTACAGAAGGGTACTGTTAGCACGTTCTCTCATTAGGAGCTGTATTCATTTACAGAAAGGTACTGTTAGCACCTTCTCTCTTTAGGAACTGTATGGTGCTGTCATTCCACATGGAACAACAGCAAATAGAACTATGGGTAAAATGTTTTCAATATTTAGTTCTATAGAGCTGGACAGGGATACAATGTTGCCTTGTCGAGAAAAAAATAACTTAAATTTTTTTTTTTTTTTAATTTGCTTATAAATTTATTTAGTTGGATCACTGCTGACAAATGTAGCTCCAACATTTGTGAAATGTTATTCCACCATTGGCAAAGTTCCTGGTATTCAGCCCCCCAAAGGATCAAAAGGTAAACTGAAGTAAGATGAATGTGCAACCCCAATTTCAGTGTCAACCTCTGGCCATTACTGAACCACCGAGGATTTAAAATCGGCAGTTCCACATAACAATGCTACAAGGCTATGCTGATCAAACACTTTAAAAGACAGTAGGAATAAACACAGACAGCACTCTCTTAGATCGTACACAGACAGGCATCGATGTCCTGTACAATGATTCAATGGCATGCTTTCTATTTAGAAATGCTCCCTCTGAACCCATTTCATTAACTTTAGTCCGCATTAGCTTGAATTTCTCCATGTACATTGGAGCAAAGAGATGAAGAGGAATACAGGAGTCCTGTGATACAGCGTCCTGATCTGGACTGCATCTTTTAGTCATTCAGTAGACTAGTGTGATGCACCAATTTGCAAGAGAGGACTGAAAGGAACAGACTTGGCTCAGGGACTCCCAGCTGGATCATCACCACATCATTATTTCATTCTGTTTCAATTATTTTTATAGACACATAAAAATACTGGCAAGACCTTTGAAAAATGTAATTGCACACTCATCGTTCGAGCACTGATTCAGATCTGTACCGAGCCTCCATTATCCCAGCAGTATTCTGGAACTACTGGCATGCAGCTCAGGAGAACAAGTACCATTGCATACTTCATGTATGTTTCCATTGTATATCCCATTGTAATGAATTGGAATCTCAGCCCAATGCATTGAATGAAAAGGAGAACAGAAGATAATTTACTTTATTAAAGGCAATCATATTTCAAAAGGGCACTCTCCCAATCTCCTGATTAAATATTGAGTGCTCTGGTTATTGCACACATCACTTAGTCAATGCTGTTTTCAATACATACTGCACTTAGACCACTCCTAAAGCACGTGAAAACAGTATCCCCTGGAAACAGTGGAATACACGGGCAAGAATGTTTTCAGAATGATTCATGAAAAGGAATTTAAGGTTTGAATACAGGCTTGCCTTTCACAATATTCACAATAAATAACAGTACTGCACATCAACAAAAACAGAACGTTGTTTCTCAAGACTTCATGCTCTTAGCTCTTTCTAATTTACAGTCTCCCTCCCCTCTTTTTATATACACTGCTAACACAGATGAGGGGGAGGTTGTAGAAACAAACATTGCTAAACCAGAATGAAACGTAACTCATGGCACAAGACTGGTGGGGTCACGTCAGTGCCTGCCTGGGTCCTGGGATCAGTTTCAGTCCCTTTACAGAGCCCTGCAGGAAAATATATTGGAATCAAACTGGAAAATGTCAGCCAGGACCCTGAAATCTGAGAGTCACTTTAATTTAAACTCATCTTGGAAAAGCGAGCCCTGCGCTGTACAACAATTTAATACCAGCTGCTTTGCATTTAGCTTTTGTAAAGGAAATAAACACTCTCAATACAAAGGTAGAACACCGGTGCTCTGAAGATTCTTTAACTTGAAGTTTCTCATATCCGTTTCCATGGGTTTATCAGATAAACCCATGGAAACAGCAGTGTGGAGTAGTGGTTAGGGCTCTGGACTCTTGACCGGAGGGTTGTGGGTTCAATCCCCAGTGGGGGACACTGCTGTTGTACCCTTGAGCAAGGTACTTTACCTAGATTGCTCCAGTAATAACCCAACTGTATAAATGGGTAATTGTATGTAGAAATAATGTATAATGTGATATGTTGTAACAATTGTAAGTCGCCCTGGATAAGGGCGTCTGCTAAGAAATAAATAATAATAATCAGATCATCTCACTTTAAAGACTGGATACGTTGTTTTTTTTTCCTGAAATTTGTAGTTTTCTTTCCCCAGAAGTTAAAATGAAGAAGATTCTAGTTTCACTGAAAAGTATACAGTACAGTATGCAGGCGATGTTTTTAAACTTGGAGGCATCAGAAGATGTTCAACAAGGGTCTGGGACAACCGCTGCAGGTCAAAAAGGGCAAATTCCCAAGAGAGGAGCGAAAGGAACAGAGCTTCACGCTGTCTCCACCATTCTGGGAACAGGAAGAGGGATACCGGGGCATTCATTACTGTGGGAGGGACTGGCGTTCAAGTAAAGCAGTGGAAAACATTCCAGCCGGAATGAACTGTGATGAACAATAAAAGACAGGAGACAAATACTCTTCACTTTCAAGATGAGAGGGGTCAAATATACTACGTGCTACTTATTTTTGGGGATATGATGAATTGAATTTTGAAATCACATAAGACAAAGAAATATTACATGCCAGTAAATAAAACATGCAGCCTAATCTTCCAACAAACCTTTTACTTCCCTCCATTGCACCTCAAAGCAGTTTGTTTCTCCTGTTGAGACCTGTGCTGTTAATAACTTAAGAAATCAAGAAGAAAGCTCAGATTCCGTACAAAGAGGATCAAATGATTCTGGATTATGGAAGCTGTGAGAATGCTTCACACTTTGGTAAGGGGTCACGATGAGATTGCTGTGAGAATGACCACTGACCGCCTGTTACTAAACACGGGAATGGTTTAAGAGAACTATGGGGATTTGTAGGCCATCGATAGTGTGATATACGTTCTATAAACCAGCCTCAGGTGAACTCCTGGAATATCTCCCAGGCTCCCCTTTGGCTGTTCATTACAGTTCCCACTCGCTGGTTCTGCTGTAAATTGCTTCCCCGGTTTAACTGCACTTTGTGTTGATCACACTCATTTGTTTAAACAGTTTAATAGCGTTCTGAATACATGTGTAAATATGTGAAATGCTTCAGTGTTTAATGAAGCAACACTGATTGTTATTTCATCTTTTCTTTTTCCTTCCTTAATATGTCAATCATTAAATAACGAATCAATCTAGTCCTGTGGATGAGGAATAAGAAACAGTGAAAGTTTGTTTGAGATGAAAACCACACAATAGTCTCATTACAATTCAACATCCCTTCACTGGAACTGCATGCTGTCTGTACTGAACAAATGCAATTTAAAGTTTGATACAAAAACCACATTTGATTGGTAGGACTTGAGGGAAGTGTAGTAAGAGACTAAATGAATGCAACTTCAATTACAAGCGGAGTTCAGTGCAGTTCAATTGCAGTTAGTCTAGCTGTCTGTATTTCATACCTCATGGCTATTCTTTGCTGTTCATTTTTTCATGCCTGTTTATTTTGATCTCAGATGTACTTGTGCATGCCAGAACGTCTTGAATCATTTGAACGAGTCTTTGTTTCTTGTTGGTTTCATACTCGATTTCGAGCATGTAGTACTGCAGCACATGGGAATCCCCAGGATGGATCTAATTAGGTTATATTTGTTAAGAACCGCACAGCCAGCATTAAAACAACAAACTGCTCTCATTAAAAAGAAATTATAAAACCTTAATCTGCAAAAAAAAAACACTCCATCCACAATATTAAGTATAACAACTTGAATAGCCATGCACTGTAATCACATGGTAATGACTCTGTGAACCTTCTAGGGTTCATTATAAGTAGTTATATATGACAACCTAGAAGCATTTAAATATATGAACAACAATTAGAAATAATGACATTAAATACAATATTCACAGTATCTAGTCTACAGTCATATGCATGGGAATGGGGCCTCGCTGGCTGCTTTGCAGTCGAACAAGTTATTGAAACCTGGCAAAACTTTATTCAAATCGTCAGTAAGGAAACAAGGGTTCAAATGTTTAAGGAATAGAATATGCAAATAATAATTTCCTGTTGCAATGAAACTGAAGAGTTAGCATTGGTAACAGTGCATGTGTTTACTCGTATGTGGGTGTATCCAGAAGCTATTTTATATTGGAACACAATGCAGTCTCTGAACACCTTGAAGAGATAGAAGCAACTGCATATCTCTAAACAATATCTGTAAATTATTAATTACATTTCATTTGCATTTTTATTCACATTTAATTCATACATCTGAAAAAAGAGATGACCTATCCTTCCAAAATAACACGGTGTATTTAGACCACTTCCTCAAATACATGATCACATTGAACATATGGGATAGCACTGGGGGTTACTCATTCAAACATTTATCCATTGGACAAAACAGACAAATACCCTACACCTGCCACTCTGCAAAACTACATTCTGCAGAGTAATTTGCGTCTCAGGTTTGTCACACCCTGTTTACAGAGTTTAGTAAATGCATGTTTCTGGGCTGTTTTTATCATGCAGCCAGATGTGTAAATGCCATTGGGAAGTCTAATAGCATCATTTGGGATTGAAGAAGTCAGAGTTGTAAGTAGAGCATGTACATACTGTATAGAGAAGAGCCTGACCTGAAAGAACACCACATGCTCATTTACAGTGCATTTAGTTTTAATATCTGTATTACTGGCTTAACAGTCAGCATGCATCAGAATTCACCATTATTACCATTAGTATTTGTATATGAATGTCACAAGTGCATGCTGCAAAATGCAGTGATAAACAGTCTGAAAGATGCTCCAGCAGCAGGGTTGCAGCTACTTACATGAATTTATGTGGAGAAAAATATTTTTCTTCTTGTTGCAATCTTCAGACTGCAAACTGAGAGCCTCTGTGTGTGTGTGTGTGTGTGTGTGTGTGTGTGTGTGTGTGTGTGTGTGTAATGCGATGGGAAATACATGTAGGGAGTAACAGCTTCAAGCTCTATCTATCTATCTATCGAGAGAGAGAGAGAGAGAGAGAGAGAGAGAGAGAGAGAGCCAGATCACTTATTGGCATTGGCTGAGAAAGACAACACAATGGAAGACATTAATAAGGAGATGCATTTGTGGTGAGCACTTCACATCTAGCATGCCTTGTGTCCCAGAATGAATTAGTGATGAAGATGTTCCTGCTTTAATAAAAGACACAATACAAAAATCAAAAAATAATCTTGTAATGATCTTTATTTTTCCATTGACATGTGTTTGACGGTTCTGACCTTTGAAAAAGCCATTTGTTAAAGTTCAATGAAAAATGTATCAGACTTTTTGATTTAGGTCTTCTCAAAGGAAAAAAGCAGCGCTCTTTATTGCAACTCCTAAGACTTACCTGATGTGAAAGTCCAGCAAACCCACCTGCCCTTCCTTCCAGCAAACCCACCTGCCCTTCCTTCCAGCAAACCCACCTGCCCTTCCTTCCAGCAAACCCACCTTCCCTTGCTTCCAGCAAACCCACCGTTTCTTCCTTCCAGCAAACCCACCTTCCCTTCCTTAAAAGGAACTCTTCACTGCTGATCCTTGTGCACTTGAAAAGGGCTGCATTCATTATTCTCTTTAAAACATGATCTCGTGAAGATTTCAAAGCTGTATTAAAGATATTTTTGAATAACACTGATGACCTGTTCAATCAAGCACAATCCATCTGGAACTACTGTACTGTATGTCCAGGAGCAGTCTGGGTACTTTTTGCTGCCACAATAAAGAAAACTAAAAACATTATCAGTAGTTCTAATAGATAGGCAGACATATTAATAAATACATATCCCCCAGTGCCTTCTAGTCCAGTAATGTAACTATATATAATACACACTCATTGGCAGCAGCTTTGTCTGCCCCATGGGGATGATCTATAATAATCAGATTTCCATCTTTACCCGAGCTGCTATCTCATTGCTGTCTCGCGGCGATCTTCTCCAGACGTTTTTCCCTGACATTTTGCTCATATAGTGCATGAGCAATCTCTGCAGTGGCAGAGGGCTTGTAGTGTGTTGCTGTATGTAATTACAGTGATAAAACACCATGACAGGATAGGGCTGCTGTAACAGAAATGGCTCGGCTGAATTGTGTGACAGTGCAACAGTTTCATGGGAAAGATAAATCAGAGCAATGTGTTATCCCAGGCAGCAGACGGCTTCATATTGACGTTTCCTGACCAGTACAAAACAGGCACTCTATGGTGGTGTACAGAAGAGTCAGCAGGGTGTCTCTTTACTGTACTGCAGACCAAACACCAGAGAGCATTCCTGTTTGTACTGCAGACCAAACACCAGAGAGCATTTCTGTTTGTACTGCAGACCAAACACCAGAGAGCATTTCTGTTTGTACTGCAGACCAGACACCGGAGAGCATTTCTGTTTGTACTGCAGACCAAACACCAGAGAGCATTTCTGTTTGTACTGCAGACCAAACACCAGAAAGCATTTCTGTCTGTACTGCAGACCAAACACCGGAGAGCATTTCTGTCTGTACTGCAGACCAAACACCGGAGAGCATTTCTGTTTGTACTGCAGACCAAACACCGGAGAGCATTTCTGTTTGTACTGCAGACCAAACACCAGAGAGCATTTCTGTTTGTACTGCAGACCAGACACCGGAGAGCATTTCTGTTTGTACTGCAGACCAAACATCGGAGAGCATTTCTGTTTGTACTGCAGACCAAACACCAGAGAGCATTTCTGTTTCTAGCATGAGCATTCTTACCATGGAAATTTAATGATTGGAGTAATTGGTGATGACTGCAGAGTCTCATTTTGCTGGGGTTGCACACTGTTGAAGTGCTGCTTGTTGTAATAACAGTGTTGTCACCACATACACCACCCTGTGATCCCTGGTTACCATGTACAGCTTTATTGTGCTCGCCTGAAATGTGTGTAAAGCAGTTCATATCAAAAATCCCTATTTAGCAGAGTTTTGCCACAGCTCTACTCATAAGTCTGCACTAAGATTCACAGGAACAAACATGAATACATACATACATGAATGACAACACTGGATTGCATTGAGAGAACATGAGTGAGAGTTGGAGTGACTAGCTCTAAATTGAAATCTGCAGCCTTGCAGTCGGGCTTGGTTCAGTTGTGTACATGCAGGGGAATCTGTGTGGTTCTGGGTGTGGGTGAAATGGCTGGAACTGCATCATTATTAACTGTCACTGAGGCTGAGAAGGCAGGGGCAGCTAGCGCTCCATATTGAACTGCTCCGTTAACTTTTAATTATGGAAATCATTGCTGATATCATTTTAATTCACGTACACCTTTAGAAAAGAACTTGGACAGGAAATGCTTGCTGCATATTCTTGTCTAATTTACCATTTAACTATTTGTTTAATTTTAACATAGTTTACTAAATTTTGAAGCTCATATTCTACACACTGTCAAATCATCTTTAGACAAACTGTGGTGCCCATGTCCCATTTACTGGATGATCCTCTCTGTATGCACCAATGTGACTCTGACAGGTAAAGTCTTGGCTGAGCTCCTTCGATGACGGAGTGTCTGCAGTGTGGGCTGCTCACTGGAGGACCCTCCTTCCACCCCAGATCAATTTCACTCAGCTCATCAAGATTTGAATAGGATTCCCCCACTTTTTCCCCATGTGTAATCTATTGAGAATTGTCTGACTGTGAAGGAACTGTGGTTCTCCTCCAGAGACTCCTGAGTAAACAGTGGAGACTGACAGGCCTGCTTCAGGCTTATCACCTCACAGGCTTCATTCTCCTTCTTAGTTTTAGCGATCAAGGGCACCAGCAGTAGATTTTACACATGGACCAACTCCCTAATTAATGCAATTGAAACAATCAGCTTTGAAGTGCTGAGAACAAGGCAAACATGCAATTCTCAAGAGCAGGTCCGGTTTGATATGCTAATGAGGACTAGCTGGAGTTACAGCAAAGGTGAGCTAAACTAATGGACTACTCCTTCGAGATCAGGATCATACACGGGTCAGTGGCTAATTCTAATAGATGTACCTTACTATCGATGGTCTAAAAAGAGAACACCCTTGAATGTATGTATGTCTTGGGGAACTAGTGTATAAAAACAGTTGATCCATACTCACTAAGATTTCAGAGTCAGTTCAAGTAATGCTTTTCAGATATGTTGCATTACATTAGCCTTTCCCCTTGTGAAATGACATTGGTGGATCCAGCTTTAGTTGACATAACAAAACCAGCACACAGTCCAACACAATTCCACAGTTTCTGCATGAGAGAACCCCAGGAATGAATAGCGGGGTGCGACTGCCCTTCACATGTCAAGAAGAAAAAAATCCTTGACAGTAAATTATTTTATTATTATTATTATTTTCATGAAGAAAAATGTTAACATGCTGAAGCAGGCAGGTAAAATAAGTCTTGTTTTCACCGAGCGTCCTTGGCAGTACAGTTCAAGTGTGGCATTCATGCTCATACCATAGAGATAGAACAAGACAGGACAATACATTCAAAAAGTGATCTTCAGAAACACACTGTTCACAACAGATTTAGAACCAACTTGTATCTAAAGAAGGACAGAAGAGTCTGCGATAAACTAAGCCAGAAAGCCATTGCACTGCAGTGCTCTGTCTGCATGGATATTAGGTATTCACTCAGGGTAACTACTCTGCTACTTTGAAATGCTTTGTCCAGTAAAAACAAAAAGAAAACTGTTTCTTCCAGATAGTTGTACAGGCAGTGCCCCCTAAACCACAGATATTCCATTTACATTCTCGCTGTGGCTGATGCTCTACAACATATTCCTGTTAACTGGTATTAGAAGGGAGGTGAGCTGGTGCTGAGTGTTAACAAATTCACAAGCCTCCCACAATGCATAGCGTTCCCAGCAGGGTTTCAGTGGCAGGACAATTCACATGGAAGGACATGTACTATTAATATTATTTTTAATTAAATATTTAATTTTCTATTGAACGACTTGTGTGCTTCCTGAGTGTGTTTATCTTTAGAAAGTCTTGTATTATCAAATTAACTAATGAATAAATAATATCTACTGTGTATATAATATATATACATTGTGTGTGTGTGTGTGTGTGTATATATATATATATATATATATATATATATATATTAGTAGGTTGTTTATAAATAATTAAAAGTGCACTTCACTTAATTCATATACTTATTGATCCCATGTAATCTACTGTGTTTGCCCAGAGACCTGTTTCACCAAAACTGTTTCTAAAGCAATACATTCCTGAGATTTCATCAAAGGGGTTTCAGAAGGTTGTACAGCTGTAATATACATTTCTTTGTACAGTTTTTTAGGCTGTATTTTTAGGTTTTCCTCCCACCACATCCTTATGAATGCAATATAATCTACTTTTAACAATAAAGAAATGCACAGTACCTGTGATTTTCAAACAGTGGTTAATATGCTACCTTTAAAGTCCAGAAACTAACAATTAACAAAATCTATTTAGCCTTAAAATGACAGCCACAGTGCCATTGATATTGAAGCTGAGATCAGGCAGGGAATAGGACTCAAGGACGTGTCACACCCAGGATTTGTTTCATGTATTTATTCAAATGTATTCAAGTTTGTGGGTCTAATTTTCTATGCAACGTTACCAGTCACAGAACATAAACTGTTCATGAGAACCCCCCTGTCCTATTAATGGGATGTGTTACAGGTTTGGGGCACTGGGGTACAGCGATCATCAGACATGATCTGTTAGAAGCACTCACCAGAAAAGGGATGCGTTTGTTTCTTGTGTGTCATCCTCTGCACGCACACATCATTTCCAATATTATTTACAAGTGAAATCCATACAAACTGCATTATGCTGGTCCCCCTGGAGTCTTTCTGCTTTGCCATTAGAAGACAAATACAGAGGTATAATTACTCTGTGTGCTCATGCATGAAACAATATGTTAGTTTCTTAATAAAAATCAAAACATTGAATCATTCATAAAACAAATTATCTAACCAACCCACACAGCCAAAAGCAGTTTGGAAGAAGTGTTGTGATAAGAAGCACTACTGGAGCCATCTACTAATGGAAGATCAAATCAGTAAGAAGAGGGAGACTTGTTAGGACAGGTAGTCTATCAAAAAGAAAATCCATATCACTGTTTAAAGGAAACAACGTTCTGGCTTCATTCCCATACCAGTGAAAATAAACAAGCAGAACTAGTACACGAACAAAAACTGGACGCAGATCATAAGACTCTTTCAAGGCCTGCAGAGGGGAAGATGAAAATAGAAAATGAGAGGAATTCATCTGAGATCCAGATGAATAAGTAAACTGAGACGATCTGACTGGAGGTGCCTGAGTGCAGCAGTGAATAAGGCAGGACGATCTGACCGGAGGTGCCCGAGTGCACCAGTGAATAAGGCAGGACGATCTGACCGGAGGTGCCCGAGTGCAGCAATGAATAAGGCAGTACGATCTGACCGGAGGTGACCGAGTGCAGCAATGAATAAGGCAGGACGATCTGACCGGAGGTGCCCGAGTGCACCAGTGAATAAGGCAGGACGATCTGACCGGAGGTGCCCGAGTGCACCAGTGAATAAGGCAGGACGATCTGACCGGAGGTGCCCGAGTGCAGCAATGAATAAGGCAGTACGATCTGACCGGAGGTGACCGAGTGCAGCAGTGAATAAGGCAGGACGATCTGACCGGAGGTGCCCGAGTGCACCAGTGAATAAGGCAGGACGATCTGACTGGAGGTGCCCGAGTGCACCAGTGAATAAGGCAGGACGATCTGACCGGAGGTGCCCGAGTGCAGCAATGAATAAGGCAGTACGATCTGACCGGAGGTGACCGAGTGCAGCAGTGAATAAGGCAGCTTGCCTCCATTGTGCTGCTTGGCACCGCTACTTGTTACGGGGCAGATCCGATGAAAAGGGGAGAAGAAACATCACACAGGAGGCTCATCGCATCCAAGAACATGTGCTGCTCGCTGACTGGATTATTGGTTAATCCTCTGAAATGTCAGGTGTCGGGATGTAAAGCTGTGTATCCTAGGCAATGTGGACCTTGCATACTAAGAGCCTTCACAGCAGCTGGAGGGGACTGCTCTTGAAAGCAATCCAAGAAAGGAATCACTATGCAAACATGAAACCCTTAAAGAGCCCCTGGTGTTCCAGACATGGAGCGAGCTATCAGAGCTGCTCTGTGTCTTGGAAGACATTTTTAAAATGCTACAGAACACTGGGCATTTCACTGGACACTTTGTACCAATAACAATAGAAAAGCTCTACCAATGTAATACTGTATTGAAACTTTTAAAACTATTCAATAACTCCAGTAGTTCTCAAGACTATGCAAGCTTCATACTGATTCATACTGACCAGTACACTGTATCTCATGACAGTTGAATGCACAGTATTTACTGGTGTTGTGCTTTGGCTCAGTCTCCTGCTCACACATCTTACACTGCGCTAACCTTGGAAAGACCTCTCCTGGTGGCACGAATGGATTGTACCGTCTGCTCATTCCAATGATATAATTGCGCACAACGTACCCCCATGAACAGCATGTGGAATGACGCACATTGTGCTGCAATTGTATTAACTTTGACAATTAGTTTTTCTTTTTTTAACTCTTCACAATATAAAAAGTATACTATCCAGTTTTGCAAAACAGTAACTCCAGCTTTCAGCTGAATGTGTTCAACATGTCAGCTCCAATGGGAGGTGAATACATTCTGTTTAAACAAATCGTTTGTTTGTTGTTAATTGAAGCTTTTTCAGCTGTGGTGTTTGTTATTTTCAAAAACACAAAAAGTACAGTTTATTATTAGTAACAATAATAATAATAATAATAATAATAATAATAATAATAATAATACAATTGAAGAAACCTCTCTTGTATGGAAGCAGGACAAATAAATGCAGATCATAACAGAGTTTGCGCGAACACTGTGGCTGTGAAACACGATTACAGGGGTACGACTCAAAATCCCATCACACTGAAAACTACCAGATCCTGACAGTCCTGGAATTATCCATTAAAATGATTAAAGCCATGGAGAGTAGCAGGACGTGAACGCTTAAAGAATACAAAGCAGCCAATAGAATAACCAACAGGCAGGTAGAGCTCAGTTGTGAGAAGCGGCCATATTAATGGGGTCTGATATCTGCTGGACACCACATTCATCTATGGTCTGTTGATGGTTGTCGTATTTGCTTTCTCAGGATAGCCTCACTATTAAGTTTACTGTGATGTCTTTGCACCCCACAGAACATTTCCCATGTATTAATTCAATGCACAACAAACATCACAAACGAACACATGGGTCAAACCCCAGTCTGGGTTTTCTTAGCATCTGCTTGCATGCATCAATACAAATGATTCCGCTTTATTCCAGCACTTCCCCCTAAGTTGCATCCTTTTCCCATAATAACAATAAAAATGCATGGATATTTACCCAGGATGGATAAAGATTCTCCTCCAGCATCAGAGTCCTCACCAGATCACTTCCTGCAGGTAGCCAGTGAGTCACATGGGCTCAAAGCTCATTTCAAACTTCAGGTCTTCATTGTTCTTAAAGGGACAGAACACAATCCACCTGGCAACACGTATTTACTGAGGCTTTGCTTTGCATCTGCTTGGCTGAGAATGAAGACATGCCACTTGATTTAAAGGACTTCTTAGCTATATACTGTATAACACTACCTAATTCTAAATGCAGACATACAGTACCACTTTTTGACTGGTAGAATAGATACAGGAGACATGTCCCAGCTAATTCACACAGAATCACTTTCTGATACAGGAGACATGTCCCAGCTAATTCACACAGAATCACTTTCTGATACAGGAGACATGTCCCAGCTAATTCACACAGAATCACTTTCTGATACAGGAGACATGTCCCAGCTAATTCACACAGAATCACTTTCTGATACAGGATACATGTCCCAGCTAATTCATATGATCATGTTAAAATAAACTGGTATTATATAGAGCTGTGATTCCAAAGATATCACCCTGTCACCCCCTCTCTTCCTAACCCCACTCCCCCTCTATCTCACTGGCTCTGTCGCTGTTACCACTGCACTGGTTAGTTAAATATTCCTTTGTGAGATGGCTTAACGGATATGGACAGCATCATTGTGAGTACACTGGAGTACAAATACTTCATAGAAAGTCTTTAAAAGTAAGTAAAATGCTTTGGAAACATATCTGTAAGATCTAAAGAAATAGTGTAGCATTGGGGATCAGAATGAGCCTCTCAATTCCCTCAGTCCTGCTGCAGTGGAGACAGGGGCCCCCAGCAGCACCAGCCCTTAGAGACGCTTCTGCTGAGCCCCGGCCATGCAGCACGGGGATAGGTAACAGATACACCCCACCCCTCTTCTACTTCAATTCAGTTGAAGGCACACTAAACGCTTCAGGTTGTCTGCTTCCTGGGGTCCTGTTCCTTGCATGCAGCGCTCAGATGGAAGAAGCGGCTATAGATTTATTACCTAGACGCTCTGTACCTGGAGACCAGTCTTTAATAACTCTGCTCTGTGTCAGCATACTTTTATTTTTATCTGTTTTCTGCTCCACTTTCCAATCCCTGCGGGAGGCTTTTCTGTAAAAAAAAAAAAAAAATCAACTGAGCAAGGAAGAGAAAGATTGAGAGTGTGCTACTGTTTTCTGTACAAGTAAAACGCGCTTCTGTTTTGTTTTTAATGGAAATTAAGTACCAGTTCCGTATTTATAGACCCCAGCACAGTGTGAGAGTGCTGTGCTGTGCTCTGCTGTGATCTGCTGTGCCGTGCTGAGCTGTGCTGCTCTGTGCTGTGCTGTGCTGCTCTGTGCTCTGCTGTGCTGCTCTGCTCTGTGCTCTGCTGTGCTGTACTGAGCTGTGCTGCTCTGTTCTGTGCTGTGCTGTGCTGTGCTGTGCTGTGCTGCTCTGTGCTGTGCTGTGCTGTGCTGTGCTGTTCTGTGCTGTGCTGCTCTGTGCTCTTCTGTGTTGTTTTGTGTTGTGCTCTGCTGTGCAATGCTTTCTGTGGCTTTGCAGGTAAATGGACTGGCCTTCCACGCTGTGTTTTTCAGCTTGTCTGTTAGGAAAGCTCAAGCACTGATGGTTCGCTCTAAAGCTGGGTAACACATATTGAAGGTACTGTTTGAACAAAGTATATTGGATCATGTTTTTGTTTTTCTTGTTCATCTCTCTCTATTAGGTTTTATATAATTGTCTGTTGCAGTCTCTTTTGCACTCATTATTGGTCATGCTTTATAATCATTGAGACACATTGTTTATTTGTCCACAAAAAGTATATTTACAAGCAGAATTTATAGTAGGGACTTTTGTATGCTACCCTGATGCCTCTGCTGCCCTTGATTTGAGGAAAGCATTGTTCTCTTTCTAGTATTCCACTGCTTCCTGCTGCATTTGAATTACAATCATCAAATATGCAAATAAAGTCAGAAACAATGAGATTTAATAAATGAACAAATAAGGCAAACAAGTACTAACTGGTGAGGCTCCGCACAGCTCTATTCTATATGCCAACACCTGATACAATAGCCCATACTAACTGTGAGGACTGTAGTGAGGGATTGGGTGACAGTGACATTCCATGTGCTGAGAACTGCTTCTGTTGGCCAACACCATTGACTTATTCTTTTGTATTGATCACACAAGAACGATATTATCCATCTGCTCTAATGTAAGCTAGTCCTCAATCATATTTAAATACTTTACAGTCTAATAAAACAGTTCCAAGCCATCCGTATTGACCCAGCACGCTCCTACACATTGCTTGGTTTCATCTTACAAATCCCATTCCATCTACCTGTTATCCATCACATCTGTGTGTTGTGGAATCGCAATTTTAGACACGCTGTAAGCATGAAGAATGCTGATTCAAACTCCATGCGCACACAGAGCACAACCCAGGGTCATTTTAAATGAACCCAAAGACGACAGCATAGATCTGATGTCGTATTTCTTCCATTCACGGGAGGCAGAATTTGGGCATTCAGAATGCAAAGGACTGGATGGTGCGAAGGACTTGACAGTGCAAAGGACTGGATAGTGCAAAGGACTGGATAGTGCAAAGGACTGGATAGTGCAAAGGGCTGGATAGTGCAAAGGACTGGATGGTGCAAAGGACTGGATAGTGCAAAGGACTGGATAGTGCAAAGGACTGGATAGTGCAAAGGACTGGATAGTGCAAAGGACTGGATAGTGCAAAGGACTGGGTGGTGCAAAGGACTGGGTGGTGTTTCTACTGATCAGCACTGTGAGTTGATAAGGCCCCTTTATGCTGTTTCCAAAAATAATGGCTACAAAAGAAATACATTTGGTAAGATAATGAGCAGACTGTTACCTAGCTGTATCCACTAGTAACACAGGAAATGTTTTATGGATTGTACTGTAATTGCATATTATTGCCTAAACCCTAAGTATTGATTTATTCCCTGTTAATTAGGTTAGATTATTGGATTGGGGCATGCTTACAACCAATTTGATGTAAACATGATACAGTCTCGTGTTAGAAAACTTGAACATTGTACTGAATGAGCAGCTTGGTGACACTTTGTCCCGTACATTTTCTTTTAGTTTAGTGATTCACAGCACAGCATGCATGGGGTTTTATATCTCACCAGTAGAAACTTGAGATGAAAGCATTGTGTACTCAGGAGTTGTGCTAAGAGGCAGCAGAAGAGAATACGAGTGCTCCAGTAAGCTGCTTTAACACAGATCACAATCCCATTGCCCTGAAGGAATTGAGCTGAGAATGGGAGGGAGGGTAATGAGTGAAGCTCTGAGTCCTAAAAGAAATTTTGGTACAAAGGAAACAGAAAAAAACGATTGGGTATAACTAAAGAATACAGAAGAAACAGCAGAAGAAGAACATCCACGCTGTCACAAATACGAGTCCTTTACCAAGAAAGCATCCTACCTGCTGGATCGCGGTCCTACCGAGACCCCGAGACCCGGAAGTCGTGGATCACATGCACTGTCAGTGTCTTTAACCAGGATTGTTATAGAGCACTGTCAGTGTCTTTAACCAGGATTGTTATACAGCACTGTCAGTGTCTTTAACCAGGATTATTATACAGCACTGTCAGTGTCTTTAACCAGGATTATTATACAGCACTGTCAGTGTCTTTAACCAGGATTATTATACAGCACTGTCAGTGTCTTTAACCAGGATTATTATACAGCACTGTCAGTGTCTTTAACCAGGATTATTATACAGCACTGTCAGTGTCTTTAACCAGGATTATTATACAGCACTGTCAGTGTCTTTAACCAGGATTATTATACAGCACTGTCAGTGTCTTTAACCAGGATTATTATACAGCACTGTCAGTGTCTTTAACCAGGATTGTTATACAGCACTGTCAGTGTCTTTAACCAGGATTATTATACAGCACTGTCAGTGTCTTTAACCAGGATTGTTATACAGCACTGTCAGTGTCTTTAACCAGGATTATTATACAGCACTGTCAGTGTCTTTAACCAGGATTGTTATACAGCACTGTCAGTGTCTTTAACCAGGATTATTATACAGCACTGTCAGTGTCTTTAACCAGGATTATTATACAGCACTGTCAGTGTCTTTAACCAGGATTATTATACAGCACTGTCAGTGTCTTTAACCAGGATTATTATACAGCACTGTCAGTGTCTTTAACCAGGATTATTATACAGCACTGTCAGTGTCTTTAACCAGGATTATTATACAGCACTGTCAGTGTCTTTAACCAGGATTGTTATACAGCACTGTCAGTGTCTTTAACCAGGATTATTATACAGCACTGTCAGTGTCTTTAAACAGGATTATTATACAGCACTGTCAGTGTCTTTAACCAGGATTGTTATACAGCACTGTCAGTGTCTTTAACCAGGATTATTATACAGCACTGTCAGTGTCTTTAACCAGGATTATTATACAGCACTGTCAGTGTCTTTAACCAGGATTATTATACAGCACTGTCAGTGTCTTTAACCAGGATTATTATACAGCACTGTCAGTGTCTTTAACCAGGATTATTATACAGCACTGTCAGTGTCTTTAACCAGGATTATTATACAGCACTGTCAGTGTCTTTAACCAGGATTATTATACAGCACTGTCAGTGTCTTTAACCAGGATTATTATACAGCACTGTCAGTGTCTTTAACCAGGATTATTATACAGCACTGTCAGTGTCTTTAACCAGGATTATTATACAGCACTGTCAGTGTCTTTAACCAGGATTATTATACAGCACTGTCAGTGTCTTTAACCAGGATTATTATACAGCACTGTCAGTGTCTTTAACCAGGATTGTTATACAGCACTGTCAGTGTCTTTAACCAGGATTATTATACAGCACTGTCAGTGTCTTTAAACAGGATTATTATACAGCACTGTCAGTGTCTTTAACCAGGATTATTATACAGCACTGTCAGTGTCTTTAACCAGGATTATTATACAGCACTGTCAGTGTCTTTAACCAGGATTATTATACAGCACTGTCAGTGTCTTTAACCAGGATTATTATACAGCACTGTCAGTGTCTTTAACCAGGATTATTATACAGCACTGTCAGTGTCTTTAACCAGGATTATTATACAGCACTGTCAGTGTCTTTAAACAGGATTATTATACAGCACTGTCAGTGTCTTTAACCAGGATTATTATACAGCACTGTCAGTGTCTTTAACCAGGATTATTATACAGCACTGTCAGTGTCTTTAACCAGGATTATTATACAGCACTGTCAGTGTCTTTAACCAGGATTATTATACAGCACTGTCAGTGTCTTTAAACAGGATTATTATACAGCACTGTCAGTGTCTTTAACCAGGATTATTATACAGCACTGTCAGTGTCTTTAACCAGGATTATTATACAGCACTGTCAGTGTCTTTAACCAGGATTGTTATACAGCACTGTCAGTGTCTTTAACCAGGATTGTTATACAGCACTGTCAGTGTCTTTAACCAGGATTATTATACAGCACTGTCAGTGTCTTTAACCAGGATTATTATACAGCACTGTCAGTGTCTTTAACCAGGATTATTCTACCGTCTGTGCTTTAATCTCTTCCACATTCTCCCAGTCCCGTGGCTGTTTTCTGCTGTATGATAATGTGGCTATCTTTTAATTTCTATATTACATCAAACCCCTCACCTGCCCTGTAATACTACAATGAAGTATGAGATGTCTTATTGAAAGCTGTATTTCATTCCATGCAGTTACTGCATTTATTCAGTTTGAAATGGCTTTGGGACTATAAATAAAACAAAATCACTTTTCTTCTCATTCTTTTTGTTTGCCTAATTCAATTTCTCATCTCAGTATGAATTTGTAATAAATGCTTAGCTTTTTTAAAAAAAGTTATACAATAAAATCATTATTAAATCATACAAAAAAAGTTATAAGCATCTTTTACAACCCTATTGATTTTATACAGGCAGAATTGCATGACTTGCAGCACGATGTGTCTTTTTCAGCTCTCCCATGTATAACTGAATTGTTTATCGGATGCAATACTAATGATTAACCTCAGCAGTGGTAATAATAGTTTTTAATAACATGAAACAGTAATAGAAAAGCACAACAGTAAAGTGAATAAATACATTAAATACATACTAATGGACCAAACTGTTGCATGGAGTGATCGTTTTGTACAGAACCCCCCCCCCCCCCCGCTGCATCAGGGATTGTCTGATTCCCATGCTGGGTTAAAAAAAAACTTCATAAGCACAAAGTAATGTGCACTGTCATTAATCTGTATAAAACTACAGGTGCAGTCTCTGCAGATTGATGTATAATAGAATAAAGCATTTGCCCTTGACCCTGTTCTTTAATTGTTGTATGATTTTAATGGATTTTTTAATGTTTTTTTTTTTTTTTTGCTGTTGGGGTTCGCTTTGCTACATGCAGTTGATGTATCAATCGATCAATACAGGAATGAACACATCCATGACCGTGTGGTTATGAACCAGCACAGCAGCTTGCTTTGACCAGCTTCCAGGCACTGTTCTGCTATCAGTGCCATGTCCTTGTCTTGAATGAACACATCCATGATCGTGTGGTTATGAACCAGCACAGCAGCTTGCTTTGACCAGCTTCCAGGCACTGTTCTGCTAACAGTGTCATGTCCTTGTCTTGATTGAACACATCCATGACCGTGTGGTTATGAACCAGCACAGCAGCTTGCTTTGACCAGCTTCCAGGCACTGTTCTGCTAACAGTGCCATGTCCTTGTCTTGATTGAACACATCCATGATCGTGTGGTTATGAACCAGCACAGCAGCTTGCTTTGACCAGCTTCCAGGCACTGTTCTGCTAACAGTGCCATGTCCTTGTCTTGATTGAACACATCCATGATCGTGTGGTTATGAACCAGCACAGCAGCTTGCTTTGACCAGCTTCCAGGCACTGTTCTGCTAACAGTGCCATGTCTTTGTCTTGATTGCCATGGGAACTACTCAGAACAGTATTCCTCCGACAGCATGAATGTCGACATTATGCTCGTCTCCCCGAGCAGCAGCATGGCTCCCAAGTGTATACGTGGGCCTGAGCTCTCTGCTTCGTTTATTTGCTGCTTCTGATCTGAATTTAGATGAGCATTTGACAGATATAGAAGCATTAAAGACAGGAGGGAAAAGCTCAGACTTCATGATATGTTAATGGGGCCTGGAGCAACCTATCTTATAATAAACGATACTCTCTCTGTGACACTCCATGAAACAGGGGACCACAGGAGGAACAAATCTCAAGGGGATATATATCTATATATATATATTGCATTTACTTAAAGATGCTCAAGTGTCATTAGGCACACAGACACAGAGATGGTCTTTCTGTATTTGAAATGTACTTTCAACTATAAAACATTCATCCGTTTACTTTAATTGATTATTCTTGGATCATTTTGAGCCGTGTATAGAGTGTGTATAGAGTGTGTATAGAGTGTGTATTTAGTGCCCACAGTGTAGTTCTAAATATATAGAAATACAGTATATGCAGTCTCTATCTCTATTTGAACACAGTGGTTATCCATTACACACTGGTAATAAGTTATGTGTTATTACAGATTAAATGGACTGTTGCTTTCCATTAGTGATCTATGGCAGAGGAGGCAATGCAACTAATATAACATGTCGATCAATACAGAGCCACAAACTCACTTACCACAAGGCATTGCAGAAACAGAGCCATCTTTATCACTGACCTCAGCTGCATTTCATTTTCTAAAAATACAGCCTTGAGGAGTCCTGTGTTCTTTTAAGAAGAAACATGGATGATTTCTGTTGCCTTTTCAGAACAATGTGATCCAGTTTAAAAGGAGACAGGTACATGCTAGCAGTGTGTAAATGTGTTTGCTCACCATCTCCAAGCCCCTGTAAGTGCTTTAGGACCAATGAGGGTGTTCTAAAAAATCAGTTAATTGGCTGTTCAGCTAGTAAGGGGATTTCTGATTGGTGGAGCAGATAAACCCTTATAATTCAAACTCCTTAGGGGGATATGTAGTTAGAACGTTTTACAACATACATTTTGACTTCTGATTAAATTAGCTCCTATGTATTGAGCACGTTGTATAGCACAAAGACTTTAGATAGCAGCTTCCCACAACACTATCTCAGTGTTTACCAGTGTGTTAGTAAGAACCCTGTAGTTCCAAGTTCACACAATATCAAAACACAAAGGCAGTAACAATGGGACTTACAGCATTCTGCAACACAACATGAAGAATGACTGGACTTACTGCTGTACAGCGACTGGCAGAGTGTTTAAATGGACTGAAATCTCATCCTCAACATCACCTCAGCACTCAATAAAACAAACTCTGCTTTTGCCAGTAATACACTGGAGCTCCTTCCTAAGCCCAGCCTCTGCGACTGAGCATACAGGCTCATTGTAACCTTTCATACACACCTGCAGCACTGAAACCACATTAAACATTTCATTGATTGCCCTCTCATCAGAACCTGCAGTTTCTTCCATCCTCACTCCATCCACATTCTCACATAGAATTCAACAAGTTTTTAAATCAGCACTCAAAATGAACTCTTTCTGGGTTCCATTAATATACACATTTAACATCCCAATGTAACCCTATTGAGCACTAATCAAATAAAGCAAACCCATCTCAATAGGAATATATAGATAATAATGTTACTGGATGAACTGGGTGGAGTAATTCTGCTCATTTATACTGTAGAATATGGGAGTGAATGAAAAACAGGTACTGGAACAAAATAAGCTATTTACATAAATACACCACAACAATCTGTATTTCCATGCGAGGGGTTTTCACCGTGTCACAAGCTGTTTGAAAGATGATGAAGTTTGTATTTGAATCTCTAGGCAGACAGACCTGGTTAATAACAGTCACTGAGCTCCAGGCAGCACTGTGAGCATGCAGACATACTTCTGTATCCTAGGCACTCACAGCAACAATGCTAGACTTTTATTCTTGTGATAATGAATTTGGCATCAATTTCATTTGAATTAACTTGTGTCCTGTTTTCTACAGTTTATGTATTTCTTCATTATGAGGCATTCATGAAAACGGCACGAAAACTGTTGCACAATTGGCCATAAACCATTTGTATGCTATAAACCTGCTCCTTCTCGGTTTTGCAAGTGTGATACAAATGTGTAGTAATAAATGCACAGCTGAATGTACAGTAGGACTGGTGCTAAATGCATCAACATGACACTTGCTTTGCAAAATGGTGCTTGCTTTGAGAGGCTTCAGTGCTTGAAAAGTTCTCTCTGTATATCTGTGCAATACAGAATGAAAGATCTCCACATTCCCAGCACCTCCTCTGTTGTTTAAAGCTGACCTCACTGGGAACCTCACTTTCCCTTTCCTATGCTGTTTCATGTGACTCACTCTGACAATACTGCATCATTACTCTCACAGTAATGGGGTTTGACTGTTGTATATCTCTACAGACACGTTTATTAGTCCATGATACTGATTGCAGGACCAGGAACGATTCACAATGAGGAATGCTATAAAAGTCCATCGAACAGAGGAAAGCGCAGCGTGTCTGGAGTCGGGTTGTGATGGTTAGGGGGTAATGAGAGTGTAGATACATGATCAATCAAGGAGTCGGGTTGTGATGGTTAGAGAGGGTAATGGGAGTGTAGATACATGATCAATCAAGGAGTCGGGTTGTGATGGTTAGAGAGGGTAATGGGAGTGTAGATACATGATCAATCAAGGAGTCGGGTTGTGATGGTTAGAGAGGGTAATGGGAGTGTAGATACATGACCAATCAAGGAGTCGGGTTGTGATGGTTAGAGGGTAATGGGAGTGTAGATACATGATCAATCAAGGAGTCGGGTTGTGATGGTTAGAGAGGGTAATGGGAGGGTAATGGGAGTGTAGATACATGATCAATCAAGGAGTCGGGTTGTGATGGTTAGAGGGTAATGGGAGTGTAGATACATGATCAATCAAGGAGTCGGGTTGTGATGGTTAGAGAGGGTAATGGGAGTGTAGATACATGATCAATCAAGGAGTCGGGTTGTGATGGTTAGAGAGGGTAATGGGAGTGTAGATACATGATCAATCAAGGAGTCGGGTTGTGATGGTTAGAGAGGGTAATGGGAGTGTAGATACATGACCAATCAAGGAGTCGGGTTGTGATGGTTAGAGGGTAATGGGAGTGTAGATACATGATCAATCAAGGAGTCGGGTTGTGATGGTTAGAGAGGGTAATGGGAGGGTAATGGGAGTGTAGATACATGATCAATCAAGGAGTCGGGTTGTGATGGTTAGAGGGTAATGGGAGTGTAGATACATGATCAATCAAGGAGTCGGGTTGTGATGGTTAGAGAGGGTAATGGGAGTGTAGATACATGATCAATCAAGGAGTCGGGTTGTGATGGTAAGAGAGGGTAATGGGAGTGTAGATACATGATCAATCAAGGAGTCGGGTTGTGATGGTTAGAGAGGGTAATGGGAGTGTAGATACATGATCAATCAAGGAGTCGGGTTGTGATGGTTAGAGAGGGTAATGGGAGTGTAGGTACATGATCAATCAAGGAGTCGGGTTGTGATGGTAAGAGAGGGTAATGGGAGTGTAGATACATGATCAATCAAGGAGTCGGGTTGTGATGGTTAGAGAGGGTAATGGGAGTGTAGATACATGATCAATCAAGGAGTCGGGTTGTGATGGTTAGAGAGGGTAATGGGAGTGTAGGTACATGATCAATCAAGGAGTCGGGTTGTGATGGTAAGAGAGGGTAATGGGAGTGTAGATACATGATCAATCAAGGAGTCGGGTTGTGATGGTTAGAGAGGGTAATGGGAGTGTAGATACATGATCAATCAAGGAGTCGGGTTGTGATGGTTAGAGAGGGTAATGGGAGTGTAGATACTTGACCAATCCTTACAGCAACGAGGTGATGCAGAGCAAGAAGCTGTATAATTGCCGCTGAAAGAAGTCAGGCTCTTGTGTGCAATGAAACTCTCTCACCTGCTCGAACCCATGTACAATACACTGAAAGAAAATGAGGACACAAAGTGGTAGTTTTTAGTTTATTTATAGAATAGGTCTACATAAATCATCATAGAATAAATACATAATTACAGCTGTATTTTGTTTATAGATGAATAAGTTAAATAACAAAACACTGATTAAAGATGAATAGTCATACACATAGGAACCATGAGTATTTGACACCTTGTTCCCCCAGCACGAGAGAGAGGTGTGCACACACTGATAGGAATACTAGAAAGGACTGCAGAGCTGTGTTTAGTTAGCACTTCTCGGGTGGTAATATACTTCAATGCCAGACTGCACTACACTTCATCTGTTTCTTCATTTTCAAAACCACAGCAGCATTGTTAATGGGAATGGAAGGAATCTGCACTGCTTATACACAAGAGTTTAGAACATGTTGGGAATGAGAGAGAAAGAGGAGAGGAGAGTAATCAGGTCTGTACATTGAGATGCGGGAGCTTGTATAGGCCTACCCCTTTTTATTTTATTCTTCCATCTTATGAAGATAAAGCCCTGTTTTTCTGAAGACTGATGCTGTAGTCAGAAGCTGGCAGCGTCAGACTCAAACCACAGCCTGACTGCTGCCCAGTCTGAATCAGGTAACACCAGCTACAATCCTGACAGAGTCTATGAAAATGGAAATAGGTGTCAATTAGATCCTGTTCTGAGAGGCGTTGTCTGGACATGTTTTGGTGCTGCAGTGTTAGACGTGTCTCATCTGCCATATACATAACCTTAAAAGCCAGCCTAATCTTTGAGGGTTTGCAAATGCTTCTAATATAAAAACCTCAAAAGGTAAGGATTGTTTGCACGATTGTTTGTATGAACGGTATGTTTGCACTGAGCTGTATATGCATGACGTGCAGAAGATGGCATGGACTTTGCATTAGGAGATTTACATTGTGCATAACACAGTACCCTTTGCTTTTAAACACCCATCATCTCCCTCTTACACACACAAAGCATGCCATATATGAAGCAATCATAGCAGCTTTTAACACACAAAAGGTTGGCAATGGGGTTCCATTGTATGCTAATAAAATACTGACTTGGATTTGAGTTTCCCTTTAAGATTCTTGACAACACAACTTAAAGATGTATTAAAGTGAATGTGATTTTAGCCATACTATTCAGGTCATTCGATGCGTCAAAAGGAATTCCTTTGCTTTGTCAGTATTGGGTTCTGTTGTCTCCCCTCTGTTTTTTAGTTATTTACGGTACTCCTCAGTCTCTAGGTAGTGCTAATGCAGGCGTGGCCCCTCAAGGATACTAAATGAACAGTAAAGTCAGAAAGTCTTCCTATCAAACAGGCTGTAATAAACGTTCATTTCAAAGTGATTGTCACAGCAGCAAAGAGTAATACACGCTTTCTGGAATGGATTCCTAGCTTATACAGGCCTGTCTGATAGAAAGTGTTCCTGGAAGCTTTTACTCATGTTGGACCAGCGCTTGTAAATGTTTTAAACATTAAAAAATATATTTTGTTAGCTTCAATAGATACTGCTTATGTTTTACAATCAATAAATACATTTACAAATAAATACATTTATAAATAAATAAATACATTCATTAATATATAAATATTTGTTTTGTATCTGGAGGTATTTGAGTTTGATTTGTGTCACCAAGTCCATGAGGGGTTGTGCATTCATGTATGTAGTTTTGTATGTTGTTACAGTTATAATATTGCACTTCATGATTAAAGGAAGCTGCTTTGAGGTTTGGAAATGCATGTATGTTTCAGGAAAACCGAGAGCTGCAAAGGGAGCTAACATTCCTGTCCTCAACCTTCTCTGAATCTGAACAAATCCAAAATAAAAATAAATAAACACCCAGAGAGACACAATGAGGCCACTACGTCTCTGGAGTACAGATGCCCCGTCTCTTTAGAAAACAAATCTGCCACTGCACAGGGATTTCTATAATGAGGCAACGTCACTTCGGTCATTGACTAACGGATGAGCTGCGCAAACACTGGAGAGATGACATCTGAATATCCTTTCAGGTGCTGTGGTCAAGGAGAACTGAATAATAAGAGTCATGTCATCCAGTGCATTTGAACAGGGAATGCATGTACATATACTGGTGTTGTAAAAGAGGTGTAGGAGAGTGGGGAGGGGAAGGGGAGAGGGGAGGAGAGGGGAGGAGAGGGGAGGGGAGGGGAGGAGGGGGGAGGGGGAGGGGGAGGGGGAGGGGGAGGGGGAGAGGGAAGGAGAGGGGAGGGGGAGGGGGAGGGGGAGGGGGAGGAGAAGAGAGGGGGAAGGGAGGAGAGAGGAGGGGAGGGGGAGAGGGGAGGAGAGGGGAGGGGAGGGGAGGGGGAGGAGAGGGGAGGGGAGGGGAAGAGGGGAGGAGAGGGGAGGGGGAGGGAGAGAGGGGAGGAGAGGGGAGGAGACAATTAGATAACCCCGACTGGCCTGCCTATCTGGATTTATTAGTTCAGTTCACAACTAGTGACAACTGACAAAGAGGGGCCAGATTACATACAAGCCTTTTCTATTCAAGTCTAGCTCACACTACCGCATGTCAATAATTGGTTTCACAGCATCAGCTTCATATACCCTACAGGGCTTTTTAACAACTGTGCTTACTTCTCCTAAGAATGTTCACTCCTAAGAATGTTCACAGCATTTAATACTCAGGTGGTATGCACTGAATATTCATATACAATGGATGAATACAGCATCAGGTTGTTTAGTTCTGCAAATCATTTATATGAAAGCAGAATTTAATTGAACGAGCGCATAGGAAAGCCCTCACAGTACACGGTCCATGACAACACAACCTGTGTGTTCTGTTTGTGAACGAGACAGGCAAGCATGATGAGAATGATAATAAATTATTGATAACTGATACAAAAGGTCCCTGAAAGTTAGATATCTTACACAGCTGCATTCGATTCTCATTGAAAGTCATTCCAATATGTATGTATACTGTCCATTTCCATCCATTACAAGTATTCATATATTTTCTATACAAAACACTGGTTTATTAATATTAATTTAAACTATTTTTTTCTAGCTGTAATAAAAATGTAAAACAAATACTGCAGAATATAAATGTATTTCACATATCCTATAACCCTCCCAATAAACACCAAATCCCCTGAGTCACGGGACAAGCCTTGAACAGCACTGTATATCTCTATAAGCCTCTATAGGCTTGCTTTCCTTTGTTCCCTCCTGACATACTGCCCATCTTCACTGCTGTGCAGCTCTGGCTGTCCCTTTGCTTTCTCTGCTGATAACAATCACCCAGCTGCCAAGACAGAAACAGTCTACATCCGCAATGCATCTTAAGGAGGAAGGAAGGAATCAGAATCACACAGAGCCAAACTGCCCCAACACCACACCAAGCTTTCAGATGCTAGGGCAGGAAGCCAGAGGGTTCGGGACCCTGATTGGAGGAGAGATCTCTCTTGCATCTCAATGAGGTTCTCTCCGAAACACTTGTACCGCGGAGGTTAATCTAGATGCCAATGTCTGCTGACAGCACGAGAGATTGCTCCGGGGTGACAGTCTGTCTCAAGTCTTAATACTACAGTCATCCATCCTGCCTTTAGGGGATGAAAAAAGGAAATTAAATGCTTCAAAGCAATTTTTCCTTTGTTTGAAGTCCTGAAAAACAGTTGTGCCCTTTCCCTCTATGGCAGAGTTCACCATTCTAAGGTAGTAAGCGTAGGCAGCTTCCAGTACACTCCCAATCTTCCACAGCACTGGGCTGCGTTAAACTTGTTATAACTGCATCAGTGGCACAATACACGGATCCTTATGTAGGACGCTGTTTATTGCCTGGTGGTCTGATGTTCTTCAACGCAGTGGACATGCGGTGCACATTAGAAAAAGATTCAACTGTGCAGAGCAGCTTGACACACAGGCACTAATACTATACAGACACAGAGCTCCTTGAGGAATGCTGGTGGATCTGAACTAGGCTGCAGTTCAGCTGCACTCCCTGCGTATCCTGATATCAGATCACAGAGTGAGTATTGTGCATTGAGAAGCCTGGCTCGCAGCTCTATAGAGCTCACATAGCATTTCTTTAAGATGTAATGTTCTGGCTCTTTGCCTCTCGATTCCACCACTCTCCTGATGATTAACTGTTGACTTGTGGCTGCACCTGATTTTGCTTTATACAATATACCAACAGCCAGAGCTCCATTGTGAGAATGGGTAGCCTTCACTGAAAGCCCTGTTCGACCTTGAGCGATTAGCAAAGCAGCCCATCATATTTATAAGTAATCCCGAGCTCTGAAAACTCATTTCATAAGTCATTTCCGTGGGTTTTCGACAGGGGAAGTCATTAGAATCGCTGCGACCTTCTGAGATGCTGCACTGACAGACTCTTGCCACACTCTCTCTCCTTTGATTATGTTGCCCGTGCCCTGAGTGACAATTCTTTTATTTCTTTTCTTAGCTCCTGACCTAAAAGGGCAAGTCGAGTGCGCATGAAGATGCAGGATTTTTTATTTCTCTCGCCATCAATCGAATACTCCTTATGGGTCATTGAACACTGATTAGCTGTGGGGTAAATGGAGTGGAAATGTTAGGGTATACTGACCTTTTCAGCAGTGCACACACACACACACACACACACACACACACACAGTCATTTCAGGTTGGGATGGGGGGGGGGTCGTGCATGTCATACAGACTCAAACCCACCTATCCACACACAACCATGGTACTGTACAACACAAGAATACAGAGTTTAGACTTTTCACCATCACCATATACACGGGCAGTAGTCAAACCCTGTGCCTTCGACACCAAGAAATACATCCTTACTGTTTGAGCTGTAAGAAATGTTTCACTAAGTTTGGTGAGCAGTTGGTCTCTTCTCCTGAACCTGGATCTTCACAGCAGATGCATGTCTTAAACTTGTCCATTTGTTCATGTCTGAAGTTTGTCTGTTTTTTCCAGACTGATATATATATATATATATATAAATTGTTTTTGAATTGCTGGGATCCTTTTATCAAGCGGAAGCTAATGTAGCCTTGGGGGTTTAATGTAGACTAGACTAAAAAATGAACTGGTTTGACCAGGCCTGCTCATGACCGTTTGATCTCTCTTCAGTGCCTTCAGTTGCTCATTCATGAAAGCGCAATAAAAATGCATTGTTGTATTACAATAAAACAGGATATAGGCTCTTAAACTGGCTCTTTATGTACAATTCCCATTGCACTGATCAAACATATTCTGAATTACTAAGCAATGGGCAAGTGAAATAAGTACGTACTGAAGGAATAGCTTCTGCATCCTGCTTGCATCCAGACCGGAATTCCACAGCCTGCTGCACAATGTCTAGAAGCTTAATCAACACACCGCTCTACTGGGCACTTCAATGAAGCTTTATGCAGGTTCAGTAGATCAAGGCAGCGATAAAGGCCATTGAGATGTTCATAAGTTAACAGTAAGGCTTTCATGGTGATCAAACAAGACACCCGTCACCACAAGAGCTTCCCTGAATACAGCAACGACCTCAAACCAAACCAATGAGATCATTTTGGAGATGCAGACAGGACCTCAAAGTGAAAATGATTTGCTCATATTATGAGATGAAGTGACCAAAGTGTGAAGAAATGGGATCTCTAGGGAAATATGAGAAGATGCAAATGGCAAAAGACTAACTGGAAATCCAAGATGGACTGACCCTTGCTAAAGACATATTGTATGGATCTCAAGGGTTTTGTGAAGATGCATAAATGACTGATGAAGATATTCCAGCTCCAGCCAAAAAAGATCTTCAGAATGATTAACTATTTTAACTTCTGTCTCTCTGCTCCTCCTCTATTCATGTTACAAAATGATCTAGACAGCATTCAAAATTGGGCAGACACATGGCAAATGAAATTTAATAGAGAAAAGTGTAAAGTATTGCATGCGGGCAATAAAAATGTGCATTAAAAATATCATATGGAAGATAGTGAAATTGAAGAAGGGAACTATGAAAAAGACCTAGGAGTTTATGTTGACTCAGAAATGTCTTCATCTGGACAATGTGGGGAAGCTATAAAAAAGGCTAACAAGATGCTTGGATATATTGTGAGAAGTGTTGAATTTAAATCAAGGGAAGTAATGTTAAAACTCTACAATGCATTAGTAAGACCTCACCTAGAATATTGTGTTCAGTTCTGGTCACCTCGTTACAAAAAGGATATTGCTGCTCTAGAGAGAGTGCAAAGAAGAGCGACCAGAATTATCCCGGGTTTAAAAGGCATGTCGTATGCAGACAGGCTAAAAGAATTGAATCTATTCAGTCTTGAACAAAGAAGACTACGCGGCGATCTGATTCAAACATTCAAAATACTAAAAGATATAGACAATGTCAACCCGGGGGACTTCTTTGACTTGAAAAAAGAAAAAAGGACCAGGGGTCATAAATGGAGATTAGATAAAGGGGCATTCAGAACAGAAAATAGGAGGCACTTTTTTACACAGAGAATTGTGAGGGTCTGGAACCAACTCCCCAGGAATGTTGTTGAAGCTGACACCCTGGGATCCTTCAAGAAGCTGCTTGATGAGATTCTGGGATCAATAAGCTACTAACAACCAAAGAGCAAGATGGGCTGAATGGCCTCCTCTCGTTTGTAAACTTTCTTATGTTCTTATGTTCTTGTAAACTTTCTTATGTTGTTTCATAGAGACAAAGGAAGTGACTGCAATATCCCATAATACACAGCACGAGAGAGTACCCTGACCTCTGTTGCTCGGTTACTGTACACTGCTTGCCTGGCATGTCCTTTAGAGTTATGCACTTGAATTCTGAATAAACGAGTCTGACTCCGTCACAGATACCACAAACAGTGTGGCCAATTTCTAACAGCAGCAACACAGCAAGATGCATAATGTTTTGAATCGGGCTGGGGGCCCCAATCCATTCACTGGATTTATACTGGATCCTGCTCTACATCAACCATGGCATATGGAATAAACAGCTCTGGATAAAGAAAATAAAGCATGACCAAGAAATCAGTAACCCTCCTGTCTTTTCATTCACATGTACAAACAAAGGGTGCCATTCAACCCAATAATATAAAGATAGAATTATATATTCACTACACAAGGCAATAGGCCCATACTTGGGTTTTAAACCTTTTCCACTAAAGATACTCAATACCATTTCAATACAAAAAATCAATAGGACATTTTGAGGAACAAGAAAAACATCTTTGTTCTCAAAAGTGGATAATGTGAAGGCATGGGTAGGCGTGGTTATTATTATCATGAGGCTCATTAGAAGACCCAGTTCTGACGCTATCCTGGGGCAGGAATCCTTTATTCTGGGTTAGTCACTCACTCTGGTTGCAAACTTTGCATTTAACCCTATGAATCCAATAGTGCACCTGGTTTCATACTAGTTCCATAGATAAATACACTGTAGACCAGATGACCATTCAGTCCAAAATATTCTACAGGTGAATGCCAACATCACAAGGGTTTGGTTGTCAGCCTTTTCAAACGTGAACCCTCATTGTTATGTGGCTGTGTGATGTTTCCAGATGAAAGAGATTGCTACACCATTGCTACACCGTTAGTACTGTAATCTTTGAAATGGTGCTTCATGGCACAGTTTATTACTATTTAGAACCATATTTACTTTATCCCACACCCTAGTATATTTGCTGTGCACAGTATAGTATTCCATTCAGTGTGCTCAATAGCATTCCTAGAATGTTCACTTTAATGGCTGCAAAAAGGCTCAGCCTATAGGCATTGATGAACAACTAACAGCCCACTGCGTTCTTCTCAACTGTGTTCTGAAAGGTCCTGTGTTGTACTCTGGGGTCAGTAGTTGCCCTTGCACTGCACCAGAACAACTAGGAGAGATCTCCACATGATTTAATAGAGAACCTATTAGGTAACACTTGTGTTACTAAACTCACCCATGTTTCTAGAATTGCTGTCTAGTTATCACTGCTTCACTTCTAAGAGTTGTTCAGCTTTGGGTGTGTCCATCTACATACAGTAAGTGTCTCTTCTAGGAAATGGTTTAGAAACAGAGCCTGGGATCATTGGTCTGCATTGGAACAGAGCCTGCAATGTATGCCAACTCCCTCAGTCATGTCATAAAGGGACACTTATTATAAGTATCCTATCGTGTTCCTATGTTAGACTCTGTGTGTTTGTGTGTGTGTGTGTGTGTGTGTGCGTCACTGTGTGTGTGCGTGTGTCGGTGTGTGTGTGTCAGTGTGTGTGTGTGCGTTAGTGTGTGTGTGTGCGTCAGTGTGTGTGTGTGTGTGCGTCAGTGTGTGTGTGTCTCACTTTGTCTTGCTCTGTTCTCTTTATGACCATGTCTGACTTTCCTTTATACAACATTAAAGTCTGGTTACATCTTTTAAATGTAACCAAGTGCTCCAACAGAAGAACGTACATTCTCTGATGCGTACAAAAAAGTTGAAGGAGGTTCTTAAACATTTATAGAAATAACTCAATAACTCACCAGAACTGCACTCCAAGGAACTAAAGAAGCTAACTTGAAAAAGAAAACAAGTCCATATTCAGGAAATAAGTTAACATAATTCTGTGACGGAAATAGAGATTTACAGTATGTACATTCCATTATTAAATTAGGTTGTTTTATTGATTGGTGGCTCCCTCATTCCGAGGGCTCTTATTTTCTCAACTTCTTTTTAATTTTTTTTTTAATAGAACCCCGCCCCCCCCCCCCCCCCCCCCTCCACTCAGGATATCATCTTCTGCACCAAAAAAGTTATCCAGGGAGCAGGACTTTCTGCAGGAAGTCCTGCCGCTCCTCTGCTTTCCCAACAGGAAGCTGCCGTTTCCGATTTGAGACACTCTCTTAGCAACCAATATGGCGGACATCCACACATGGAAAAGAATAATAAATAAATAAAATAAAAAGCTATAAAATAAAAACAGTGGGGAGTTAACTCTTCTGTTATATTGTCTAAATTCCAAATTGGACCAGTTGTTTTTTTTGTTTGTTTTCTTTTGATGGAGGTCATTTGCAAGGAAAAAGTCCTCTTCATACAGAGTAGAGTTCTATACATTTCATGTGCAGGTAAACAAAAGCCCAAACTGCATTCCCCTTGGTGTAAAGAAAGGTTATCCAGTGTATTGAAAGGTGTAGCAGGCACTTAAGTCCATCCCCATCTCTTGATGTTTGACTGTGGAGTAGTAGAGTAAGGTACATATTGTTGTTTGGTTATTCCTGGATCGTGGTTTGTTTTACGCAGGCAGGCAGGCAGGCAGGCAGGCAGGCAGGCCTCCTCTAGCCCAGGATGTCCAGGTACACTGGCGTGGCCTTGCCCAATGCGTACAGGATCTTCTGGATGTCCTTGATGTTTAGTCGCTGCTGCGGTTCCCTCTGCCAGCACCCCAACATCAAGTCGTAAACCTCCTTTGGGCACACCCGAGGCCTCTCTAGCACCCGGCCTTGCGTGATGCACTCGATTACCTGGGAAAGAAAAAAAAAACACATGGCCGACTATCTGTCTGAACAACTGGTGGGCTGGAATTGTAGTCTGCCTCAAATCTGATGAACTCTTTTCTAATTTGAAATGGATGTTTTCAGTGACTTTTTCATATATATTTTCGTAATTATTTATTTGACATGCTTTGTTTTTTGAGGATTTTAACAATAATACATTTTTTCCCCCATTTCATGGCATATTGTTCTCAGATATTGAGTAGGTAATTTGAAGAGGCTTATAAAATAGTAAGACATGTGAAGCTCATAAACATGTAGGAAAGACCTATGAGTATTGCATTATTGAGAAGGAATGGTGCGAGGAATACATAACACATTTTCTTACAGATTGCCACATCTTGTCTAAAACTGGCTAAACTGCCTTGACCTGTCAGATGAACACATTTAGCATGTCCCATGAAATAGATATTGGAAAGACAGATATTTACAGGGGGCAGAACATGTATTGTTAAAAAAATATATATATTTGATATTTATTTTTTGTATTGCAGGTCTCTTCTCTTCTACGGATTGTAAAACATAACCCAAACTGACGTCATCTAGTTCTACACACTATAGTTAATGAACAATCTAGCATAACCAGTAGAAAACAAAACTACATAGCTAACTAACAATCTAAACCATTGAAAGGTTTTACTCTTGTTATAATGCATACTCCCATATATATATATATGTACCTCTGTATATATTATACTTAGACCCAAAGAGTAGTTGTAGTTTTACAGCCCTGTACTAAAAAACTAAACATTAATTAGGCCTTGTACTGGGCTTCAAAATTTCTATGATCAAATATTGATGACAGCTATCAAAAACCAGCAGGTGTTTTATACAGCTAGGTTTGTATTCAAATTAATTTCATAAATATGTCTCAATTTGAGACAGGTCGAGGGCAGTTTTAATCAAACACAATCGACTGCGCTATAAAAGGTGAAGTTTGAAAGCATCAAGTCATGCTGCTTCAGTGTCAACACCACTGTATCAATCTTTCATTACAGCACATTCTGGCTGCAATTTTCCTTCCATCAGATACAAGACAACTGCAGTTTGGAGTCTGAGCATGTTTCTGCAGGATATCATTCAGAGCATCTACGCTCCAACCTGAAACTGGGAAACAAAAGGACTACTTGAACCTCCCACACTATAGCCTAGCTCAAGGCTACTCAAACCCACTGCCTTCCACACAACAGTCTTGCACTCTAACCCCTTATACTGCAGCCTAGTGCTCATAGCAACAAGCTACAGTACTCACATTCACTACCGGCTATCTCTAACCCCTTATACTGCAGTCTAGTGCTCATAGCAACGAGCTACAGTACTCACATTCACTACCGGCTATCTCTAACCTCTTATACTGCAGTCTAGTGCTCATAGCAACAAGCTACAGTACTCACATTCACTACCGGCTATCTCTAATCCCTTATACTGCAGTCTAGTGCTCATAGCAACGAGCTACAGTACTCACATTCACTACCGTCTACCATTGTCGTTGGGTGCTTTAACCACTGCTCTACTCAAACCCACGTGGCCACACTTCAGCACATTTCATGGACAGATTGGTACTTAGCTACTGTATCTCCAGCAAGTTGGAAGCAGGTGTATATCCTGTATATTCTGAGTGTTGTAAGTAAAGGAAGGCTGTGTGTTGTATCTCTGTTTCCTCGAGTGTTGTAAGTAAAGGAAGGCTGTGTGTTGTATCTCTGTTTCCTCGAGTGTTGTAAGTAAAGGAAGGCTGTGTGTTGTATCTCTGTTCCTCGAGTGTTGTAATTAAAGGAAGGCTGTGTGTTGTATCTCTGTTTCCTCGAGTTTTGTAAGTAAAGGAAGGCTGTGTGTTGTATTTCTGTTACCTCGTTGTTAGCGAGTTGGAACCAGGGCTGCTTCCCGTAGGTGAAAATCTCCCAGAGGATGACTCCGAAACTCCACACGTCGCTCTCCGTGGTGAACTTGCGGTACATGATGCTCTCTGGGGGCATCCAGCGGATTGGCAGCATCGTGTGGCCCCCCACCTGAATATCAGGAAACAGAGAAAATGTGTTAATTTCACTCTTGGTTCACCTTACCGAAGTTAACATCAGGTAGTCTATGATCTGTGCTAATCGGGGTCTGTGACACTCATCATAAACATTTCTTTAAGAAACAAAACAAAACTGGTGCACATTTTGCCCTGAAATTAAAGAACATGATTTATAATATTTAGAGCTAAATCATAATTTAGATACTCTACATGCCAATGCACTCCTCAAGGAGCCTAACAAGTGACTGCAGAGCTCATCTTTATGGGCATCCTGGTCTTACTGCAGCAGTTATAATTAGTAACGGGTACACAAGTTCAAATGACTTATTCAAGTTCAAATAAGTTAAGAAATTGAAATGGGGGTACGAGAAGAAGCAGCAGCAGCTCAGATATCTGCTCTTGAAAAGGTTTAGAGAGCTGGAGGAGGCCCCTGGGGGCCTCACAGTCTGAATGTGGAAATCAATGTAGAGGAAGAATGCAGGGCATGGGGAACAGTTCTCAAAATCACATGCCAGCTTTACACTGAGCATGTCCTGAAATCCAGTCCCTTGCTTAGCCTTGCACGGCCAGATATTAATCGATTGAACAGCAGCGCATTAATCATCCTAATGCTCAGCCTTCACTAGGCTGGATTGTTTTGAAATCTATTTCCTATTCATGTCAATTGTATTGTGTTTATCATATCTGCTCTGGGATGAACAGGACTGACATTTCAATAGGACCGTGGATATTGCTGCCTTCAACCCTAAGTGGCAGCTCTGTATTAACGACAGAGCTCATTAACTCTGTGCACACTGCAGGTCAAGGTATTGATTGAGCTTCTGATTTCACTAAAGCATATATTAGCCTACACATTTATTGCTGCCATGATAGTGCCACACGTAACAATGGCATCTCTCTCACAGTGTTTACAGACTTGATCTTCGATTTTCTAATTCTACTCCCATAGGTGATGATATGCATTATAAATTTGGTTTAATGTATTCATGTATCTGGACTGCCTGTCTCTTGACTCCTGCTATTGTTGTTTTTTAATCTGCTGCTGGGTGCACACATCCTTTTCAGTTCGTGGTGCAGACTTTGCTTTGAGATGTTTTAACTGTACATGCCCATATCCTCTATATCCCCTTGGATCCCCAGCCAAGGTGTGTATGGCACTAAATGCTCTGGGAGCAACCTTAGGTTATCGAATCGTGTGCTGAAAGAGGCTGTAGGAAGATCCGTGACTCCAGGGGTATCTAGGGGTCTGACTCAAGCACTGGGTTGCTGTTTTGTTACCATGTCGGGGTTAGGAACATGCTAAGTTTCTTTTAAAGCAGTATACATTGGCATATGCTATTCAATTCTAACCCTTTGTCAAACAAAGCGTTTAAGGTTAGGGTTTGTGTCAGTTTGACTAGGATTTCATTGATTACCACGAGGGGTGAAAACATTGACATATATTTAGATTTTCCAGGTGTTTAGAGAATTTAGAAGATTAGAGTAAGGAGATATATAAGCAGGAGATATTCCAGGAGCTGCCTGTACCTTTGTTCCAGGTATTTTGCTAAAAGGGAAAATATGCCAGGAGCATCATGAGGATAGAGGGATGTGTTTCTGCACAGAAGCGCTGTAGCTGTGCTCAGTTTTTGGTAGGTTTTGGGTAGGATTATCCTTTGACTGAGTTTCATGTCTCTTACAACTATGCCAGTCTCTTCTATTTCTGTTTAGCTATCGTTTCACAGTGATGTGTGCATGGAATACCTAAGGATGCTGTAAAGACATTTTTTTCTAATTAGGCTGAAATGAAAGAATGTGTACAACAGCACCATTAGTTTAATAAACACAGGAAGCTCACTAATGGACTGTCTTAACCAACATGTTTTATATGATAATCCGGTTGATGTTTTCCACTGCACTTTTTGTGTCTGGCGGTTTCGATGGCTAGGCTGTGGTCACTGAGTCTGTATTTAGTTAACGTTTGTCTTTCCTTAGTGTTTTTAACTATGGTTAGGTAATCAGCCAATAGAATTTCTCTATTTAGGGCCTGATAACATTCTAGTTTGTTTTGGGATATAATATAATTGTTTCCAATTTTCAGCGTATTTATATTTTAGAGATTTGTCAATTTGTTTAAAGGATGTGTTTTTTGTATTCTGTACGATGTCATTGTTCTCGTTGCAATGTGTTAGTTTCAGTGCTAGCTGCCCCCAATGGTCTGACTCTGGGGAGAACTGGTTGCTTAGCAGGGCTTTTTGGTGGTAGCTCTGTGTGCTGACCTGGTTCAGAAGGGCCTCCCCTCCCCTCCAAAATATGAGAGAGAGATCGAAGACCCATCTATCAGACATATTCCAGGAGGCAAGATGTGTGAGAGAGGACCGATCTATCAGACTCCATTTAGACACATTCTAGGAGGCAGGGTGTCCCCGGCCAGGATTGAAAGGTCTCCTTGCAAAACTAATGTTGTGTGAGAATCCATCACTGAGCCCGTCACGCTCCCAGGAGCACATATTTTGATAGATCTTCTCCCCATTATGGCCAAAAATACTAATAAAATAGGAAAGTTGTAGACTGCGGTGCGCACTGCTGTTCTGATCACATGAGTGTGACTTCTCATATAGTAAATAACATCAAGCCTCTCTTTAGTTCAGACACACACATAAGCAGATGCATGTATATGAAGCATGTATGTGACTGGTTTGTTAAACACATGTATTGCTGTTATCAAGGGGATTCGGTTCAGCCCCTTCACACGCACTATTAATGAGCTGAGATTTTTCTAAGCCAGAATCACTCCAGATCAGTGAGTAAAAAAACTAAAACCTGCAGCTGAATTCATAGATCACTGCAATCTGATGGCATGTTACCCTTCTAGCCTGCCACAGCAGAGTTAGGAACCTGCAGTCTAACTATAACTGTTCCAATTGGCCCAGCAAATTGCACATGTTGGTAGTTTATCTGTTATTGGTCACAACCTGATGATCTGTTGATGATATGGGACCTGCAGTAACTGTCTACATTACACTTTACATCATGCTTCTCACTAATGGTTATTTGTCTCTGCTCTGGTGTCTGCCTGCTGCTCCACAGTAAATCCCTTGGGTCCTGCAGGGGATCTGCTGATTGGAACAGTAGTACTTTGTTGGTTTTCACTTCCCTGCTACAAGGCAGACTGTTCCAATACCTGCTCTGTTCAGTTCAGCGCTGGGCGCTCCTCTGCATCCCAATCTACAGCAGCAGTGCATTTTGAATGAATGTTTTTCACATTGGGAGCAGGGAATTGCTCTGTATAGAAGCCCCTGCTGTGCGTTCTGATAGTGGCATGGCAACCGCACACTGTTTCTCAGAGAGATTGAGTTTAAATACAGCCCCCCCGGGAACAGCTGCTCCGCTGTGCTCAGTTACTCCCCCCGCAAAGGGGCCCATTTGCCTCCCCCTGAACAAGCAAGGGATTGCAGCGCTGTGCATTTCCACTGCTACCGCTTACATGCTTCTACACACTTCAATATTATTGGATGCAGTAAAAAAATATTGAATCTTGATTTGTAAATATGCTTATAAACGCAGAGAGTGTGGGAGGCTATCAAGGTACATAAATGAGCAACGCTTTGTACATTTCTGCATTAATATACAACTAACTGTTAAGGTTACATAAATATAAATGAAAGATTAAAAAAGATGAGTTCACATAAAAGTATACTATGTTAATACAAATCCTGTAGCTAGCATACACACATACACACACACACACACACACATATATATATATATATATATATATATATATATATATATATATATATGAGATAATCTACGAATCTACCTGTATGTCTGCATACAAACACCTATCATTGTACTCAAGCCCATCTATTTGCAAGCACCCCTAACTCATCTCCATCTCACAGCTGCCTCCAGGGAGCGATGTATTCCTCATCGCTTCATATTAAACACACTGGAATTGTGTTGATGTTATCCCCACGCTCCATGTCATTATTCACCTGGGAGCCGCTCCAGAAGCAATCTCAGAGAACAGCTTGGTTTTGTCTGCTGGACCCCATGCAGGAATAGTGTGGATATAAAAAGTCAAGGGGTCAATCTGTGTCCATTATACAGTATCTGTCATTCTATATAGCTGGACATCATAATTGGAGAGGCACATTATCTTATAAATGAAAAAAAGAGGTTGGGTTTAAACAAATGTAAAAAAAAAAAAAAAAAAAAGAAAGAATGACTCTAAATGATTTTTCCCCGGTACATTCACTACACTTATTGTATTACTTGTATTGTAACGCTTGAAATGTTTTTGCTTACGATTGTAAGTCGCCCTGGATAAGGGCGTCTGCTAAGAAATAAATAATAATAATTCCACCCACTTCCTTCGCTGGGTAAATTAGCGCTACCATCCTGCTAATTAGCTGAAGCACACTCGTAAACATAATTTAAATGGGCTAAGCAGCGAGGCAAATGTCATCACTATCACCTTGGGCAGAGTGGCAAAACAATTACAATTAGCAGACACTGAAAAAATATCATAAAATAACAGACTAATTATGAACGTAATTCCATTTGATGTCATGGCTTCATCAGAGGCAGCCCTGTTACGACAAATTAAAGACCTTTTGGTTGGAAAATGAAGAGGATCACAGAGATGTGTTTTCCAGCCGTTTAGAGTAATGCTTAGATCAGTCTGTGTGGAGATCACTTGAAGAGACTCATTCAGAGCCCTCAGAGGGGACAGGCCATGCTGTTTACTTGACTACTGGGCTGCAGCCACAGGGTATTTCCCAGATGTGGCTGCAGCTGTCAATGTACACCTACTTTAAATCACGGAGTTTAATGCACATGGCTTTGGCCATATCACCTGTTACCACATGACTGTCACAAACCTATTAAGAATAAACCTATTAAGCAAGGCTTTCACACTTAAAACGAAACACGATCTAATTAGGTAGGCTATAAAGCAGTGCTGCTCTGCATGCGTCACCATGACAAGACCAACGTGAAATCCCTGGCAGGCAGGAGTGACATGAAGATGGATCTTACAATAATCCCAACTTCTGATCCCAATGCACACCTCTCCTGGTGCACAGAGTTGAACACACGTCAATATCGGCAGTCAGCACCGTGAGTACTGGGCAGCTTCTCCCATCAATTTAAAAAAGTGCTCAAAGGCAACCATCCTGTGGACTAATTTTTATAAATATGTAAATGGATTATAAATGCAGCTAAATGGGTGTGTTGCAAGTCTTTGCAGAGCTAAAAGAAAAAACCATAAACACAGCAAACTTCTGATTCCCTTAATAAAATACTTTTTATCACCACTCATGATGCTCACAGTCTTTTTGTTGAAGAGAAGTCAGATACTTACATGGGTTTCTCACTGCAAGCAGGTAATCATAGTCCTAACGAAGGGCTTGGATTGTGCTGATAGAAGTGAATGCTGGTGGGATGGAATCAGCCAGGTAAGAGTGTGAACATAGTCCTACCTGAAGGGCTTTGATTGTGCTGATAGAAGTGAATGCTTGTGGGATGGAATTAGCCAGGTAAGCTGAATTGTATTTTATTACCCCTATGGAATGTGTAGTGTAGGTGTGCTTCCTGGACGAGGTGCAGATGGTTCATATCTTGGTACACTGCAGTAAATAAAAGCCTCACCCTGTAGTAGTCGGTGCTGTAGATGTCCCGGGACATGCCGAAGTCCCCGATCTTCACCAGCAGGTTGTTGCCCACCAGGCAGTTTCTGGTGGCCAAGTCACGGTGGACAAAGTGCTGGGAGGCCAGGTACACCATTCCTGTGGAGATCTGCGTGGCGACGTGCAGCATCTGAGACAAGCCCAGCTCCCCCTGAGCCTGGTGATCCTGCCCATCCACCAGGATCATTGCGTCCGGCCCGTGGGCTCTGGGGACACAATAATACACAGCATCATGCTGTTAGGTGTGGAGGAGCTGGAGACAAAGTCAGCACATCCCCTGGGCCCAGCCAAACCAAAATAAACACAAGTTATTCATATTATATTGTTTTCATCTTTTTAGTGCATGTAAACCCTTCAGAGCACGTACAGTCAAGGCTCCTAATTGTGTATTTCCATGTATACTGGTAATAGGTGCTGTGTCAGAACAAATGAAGTAAATAATAGCTTTGGAGAGGAGTATGAAAATCGAATGGAATGGAAGAATCCACCTGTCATAAACATGATGTGGTATATAAACATGATTGTTTATGATCGAGTGCTTTGCATGTAGTTCTCTCTAGTTTAATAGTATCTTATATAGATGTTGCTCGGAAAACCGTGCAGTCCTGCAATGCAACCCCATCACTACAGCCACTAAACTTATAATGTTTTAATAGAATAAATTCATGAACATTTCATTACAACACAACTTCGGCAGTCTGTTATTTTATAGACCTCTTACATTGTCAAATTCTGGAAAAATTTCATTTGACGCCAGTAAAAGCAACATATAAACTGATATTGATAGGAACAGATAATAAGGCTATTAAGAGCCTGTCAGTGTGGGCTTCTCTTTATCTCTTTGTGCTCCAGTATCTCATCCTCCACAGCTCTCCGAGAATGGAAATTTGAGGCTATACCCAGAGCTGCTTTTGTTTTCCCATTGTCGTCATGCCTTCTCAGCCATTGGCCCCTGTCTTTGGAATACATCTCATGAAACGGTAACTTTCTAATTGAACTTTGAATGGGTTCTTTGACTGCTATGAGATTGTGCTTTTTAAGTAATATAATGTATTACACTCGGGTCTAAATCAATTAAAAGGAGTTAAAAAGGAAGACAAAGGTAAAAACATAACAATGAACAGTAACACTTTAAATTATTATTATTAATCGACTTACAAGATAACACATTATGTTTACATACAATTACCCATTTATTGGAGCAATCTAGGTAAAGTACCTTGCTCAAGGGTACAGCAGCAGTGTCCCCTACCGGGGATTGAACCCACGACCCTCCAGTCAAGAGTCCAACGCCCTAACCACTACTCCACACTGCTGCCCTAGCTGGTAAAATGAAACATCTCTTTTGATAAGTCGTTCTAAGGGGAAAGTCGGTTGCACATTGCGACATTATCTCTGGTTAGAGTCAAGGACTTGGTTCCTGGATTCATAGAGTTTGAGTATAAGAGCAACACGTAATGCAATGTCCAAATGCAACGCACAGTATGCTGATAATAACAAGGGCTGTTTCCTGCAGAAACCCAGAGCTTCAGATGGTGTGGAGTGAGCTCAAACAACTCTGGCTAACAGTGCTGAGAACTTGGATGTGCTTTCATCAGACAGCTGTTTATGTAGGCTTCTGAAGACTGGCGTGTGGGACACTTCATTGGGCTTATGTGATGTGTGTTCGGTTTGTAACTCACAGATTTTTTTTTTTTAAATCAAGCAGTTTTAACTGCCAAGTTCTCAAGTACTGTACATGACTTCTGTGAGTTTTAATTTGTGATTTTTATTTCAGATTTAAGAATGGATTTCTGCAGGTTACTATACTTTCTTCCTGCTCAGAAATGCCTTAGAAGCTAGATGAAACAGTGCATAAAAAGCAGCATGAAATGTCTGTCATAGTGTGCGGTGATGGGTGACATATTTCACTGGCCAAATTTTTTTATTTTATTTATGAAAGTCACTGTAAATGATTATATTTCAGATATAGTTTGAATATATTACATTGAACCCTTAATTAACTATAACCACTGGAGATTATCTCAGCCGCACGCCTTTCAGTGTCTTATTGCTTACAAACAGTGAGAGGCATTAGAGACTCACTGCTGCATAATGGCATGCCCTTGGTAATGAAACGTTAGCATATCTGAGGCTCTGACAGCACAACTCATTGGCTGCTGCGCAGTACCTGAGGAACTTGTTGAGGTCTCCGTGCTTCATGTACTCGAACACCATGATGAGGGGGTCCCCGTCCACACACACCCCATAGAACTTCACTATGTGTTCATGCTGCAGATTGGTCAGGAGCTCGGCTTCCCGCTGGAAGTCCTTCCGCGCAGAGATCGTCGGGTCCTTCAGGGTCTGGAACACAGAGACACAGACACAGTGATGACGCTGTCTCTGGCTTCTGATTCAGTGCCATGTAATGCACGCAATCCAGCTCTACTGTATAATGAACATGTCACTGTAAGAGACTGGGGATCAGAGGACCAAGAAGGATGCACCAGGGCTCCTGTCAGGGCACTCAGAGCTCTACTGTATAATGAACACGTCACTGTAAGAGACTGGGGATCAGAGGACCATGGAGAATGCACCAGGGCTCCTGTCAGGGCAATCTGAGCTCTAGTGTATAATGAACACGTCACTGTAAGAGACTGGGTATCAGAGGACCATGAAGGATGCACCAGGGCTCCTGTCAGGGCAATCGGAGCTCAAGTGTGCCTTTAACTGCACCCTCTACAGCAGTACATGTACAAGTACAGTCCCTCCCAATGATGCACCACAGCTTCACTTTTCAAACATGCCAACTTCAAGACACCTGGAATGTGTGCTGTACAAAATAATACTTTAATGTGTTTGTTTTTGCTTTCCTGACATTATAGTGTTGCCAACGACCATCTTCATTTTAATCAAGTGGGTTTAAAAAACACCTTGACCATTTCATGGTAAGGAAGCTGTTTAAAATCATACAAATGCAATCTTCTTGTATTGTATTAGCCAGACAGTGTGGATAGCCAGCCAGATAGACTGACAGAGAGAAGAGACCTTTCAAGAGCATCTCCTTGTGGAGAGGTGAAGCTGTGTTTTCAAAGCAGAGCTGCATTGCTTGACAGGGAAGCAGCAGCTACTGCAGTGTGCCCTGTGCAGCACTCTAAGAAACCATTACTTTCTAATTGAGTTTTAGCAACACATGGTATGATTTTATTTGAATTAGGAGCTCCCAGCGGACTCTCTATCCCGAGTCTGGGAATATTTAGATGGATGACGGCTGTGCTGCATGGATGGCAAGTCATCCATCCCTATTTGGGACAAGCTGCCCTCAGAGCCTGCCATAATACCAGAGGCCTGTCACCTTCATACACCTCTGTATAACAGGCACATGTACATCCTCTATGGAAATGTATTGTATATACACATCATATATGCATACGCTTATGAGAGGATATTACTCTCTCTCTCTCTATCAACCCTTGTATTCCACAAGTAAAAGATCATCAAAGGCCTTTCTTGAGGCTGCAGCAACTCCCTAAAGACACTCCAGTAGATAACAGGACAGGTTTCCTCAAAGGAGTTTAAATATTTCATACCAGATGACTCATTTTCAGCTTTCTTCGAGTTTAAACAGAATAGCTAATGGACACTGCTGGGATGCCATATAAGTGCACTTAATGCCATCCACAGCTCCCTTTGTAACTGCAGCCCTATCATGAATTGACTAATTCATGATTCAATCAATCCTTTGATTACTATGCACTACAGCACTACTGAAACGTTTATTTGAAAAGTTCTTCTTGGTAAACTTGCAGTTTTCCCATGCTTTTCCCATGGTTATACTGCATTTATCATAGTTTACTGTGGTTTACCTGTTTATTAAAATGCTTTCCCATACATCTCTGTGCTTTACAATGCTTCCCTATGCTTTACCATCTCTCTCTATGCTTTACAATGCTTCCCTATGCTCTACCATACCTCTTTGTGCTTTACAGTGCTTCCCTATGCTTTACCATACCTCTCTGTGTCTTACAATGCTTCCCTATGCTTTACCATACCTCTCTGTGCTTTACAATGCTTCCCTATACTTTACCATACCTCTCTGTGCTTTTCAATTCTTCCATATGCTTTACCATACCTCTCTGTGCTTTTCAATGCTTCCCTATACTTTACCATACCTCTCTGTGCTTTATAATGCTTCCCTATACTTTACCATACCTCTCTGTGCTTTACAATGCTTCTCTATGCTTTACCATGCTGTATTATGTACTCAGAAAGAGACTGGGAGCTGATGGTTAGTGGGTGATGCCTGTGCCTTACTATATATTAACAACACATTTAATCTCAAGCACCACACTGAGCTATATATATATATATATATATATATATATATATATATATATATATATATATATATATATAATAGAGAGAGAGAGAGAGAGAGAGAGAGAGAGAGAGAGAGAGAGAGAGAGAGAGAGAGAGAGAGAGAGAGAGCGAGAGAGAGAGAGCAGTATTAGAAACAGATCCTAGCAACAACCTTTGGAATTATTTTAATGTGATTCTCAGAAATAATTACACAAAGTGAGCTGTAATGTGTTCCAGCAGCATTGTATACCAATTAGTATCAAAATATTGTTTTAACAAAGTGGATTTCAACCCATGGATGTCAGAAATGTGACGTCATAATCTTAATGACGAAGGGCTCCTTAAACAATGAACCACAATCCAATGGGGTTCTGCCACTGCAATCCCAACACCCTAAACTGAGGGGATCAGACACATACACCACCGCCACCTGCTGGACATGCAGAATTAGCACATGCTGTAGAGTTCTGGAGGACACTCAATAACATCAGGTTAGTGTAACAATTGAACCCATCACTTGTGATTGTAAATCAGCAAGATGCATTAGTGTCTTTAAAAAATCAAAGTTTAAACAACATGTACTGTGAGTTTGATCATGCTCAGTCCTCCAGAGGTGTCTCCACTGTGAAGTACTGCAAGAGACGGGACAATTCTCCATTAAAACATAGAACATTAAGTCACAATGACAATCTTGCTCCGCTAAATTGCACTGCTTGTGCAAAGGAATGATAATCATGCAGGTTTGTTAAAAAAAAACAAGAAAACAACAAAAGAATTGAACCCCATAAGTGTTCTGTATGTATAGTTCTTCCCACTGTGCAAATATATATATATATATATATATATATATATATATATATATATATATATATATATATTTCTGTGAAATCCAAAAATACAGAATCAGAAAAACAGTTCAATGTAATCAGATTTCATGGTTACAGTTCTGAAAAATAAAATAAACACATAAATATTTCTGGCCTCAGTTGCTTTGTTGACACCATGCATGCACTGGTTTTCGGTGCTACTGCTGGAAAGTTACCTTAACTGGGGCAACAAACCCTAAATAATTAAGCAGGAATATGTTAGTTTATAGCAGATCCCGGGTGTGCTGGTGAAAGTGAACACGGAGCAGCTCACAGAAATGAAAGAATAGTACCTGTGGAAAGTGGGGTCCCATCTCAATTAATGGCTGATAGTAGGCGGCTCCAGGAACCTGAAAGAGCGGGTAATGGTGGGTATTATCTGGTGGCAGTTTGCATTGGCAGGCAGGTCACGACCCGCACATCTCTATAAGGAATCTCCTGTGTGATTCTCCATAAGGAATCTCCTGTGTGATTCTCTAGAAGGAATCTCCTGTGAGAGTCACTAGAAGCAGTGTGGAGTAGTGGTTAGGGCTCTGGACTCCTGACCGGAGGGTTGTGGGTTCAATCCCCAGTGGGGATTGAGCAAGGTACACTGCTGTTGTGTTTTTTTTTTTTTTTTTTTTTTTAATGATGTCTCAATCCTAAAATTGTAAGTGATGCAAAAGCTGTAGAGTTCTCTACAATCACCTGGGCCAGCACCCTTTCAGTGAAGCCCAGCAGAGAGTTCCCTACAATCACCTGGAACAGCACCCTGTCAGTGAATAAATGATTACATGATTAATCCAGGGGGGGATTTGTAGGGGGACACTGCTGTTGTACCCTTGAGCAAGGTACTTTACCTAGATTGCTCCAGTAAAAACCCAGCTGTATAAATGGGTAATTGTATGTAAAAATAATGTGATATCTGTATAAAGTGAAATAATGTATAATCTTGTAACAATTGTAAGTCGCCCTGGATAAGGGGGTCTGCTAAGAAATAAATAATAATAATAATAATAATAATAATAATAATAATAATAATAATAATAGAAGGAATCTCCTGTGTGATTCTCTATAAGGAATCTCCTGTGTGATTCTCTATAAGGAATCTCCTGTGTGATTCGCTGTAAGGAATCTCCTGTGTGATTCTCCAAACTGAAGCAAGGCCTTAGGCAGGGGCTCCAGCATCTTCTCTCTCTTTTCAATCATGTGCCTGTGCATCCTGCTCTTGTAAACCCAGCTTTGAAAAGTGTACAACAGGACTGAGCTGCACTGCTGTTTGCTGGGTTAGAGAATAGCAACCGAGACAGAGTTTAACATATTACACAGGCCACTGTTAGCAAACTGCTTCCTGTGGTTGTAAAAAAAACAAAACAAAAGGTCAGTTATGTTTGAACTAGTTTACTACGAGATGACTATTGGCATCAACTAGTGAAATCGAGCAGCTGTTGCAGCCCTAAAGCAAGCTTGTTGGCACTTACCTTGACAGCCACTAACATCTTCTCCTTCGTGGGGGACAGGTTGTAGCATTCTGCCAGGAAGACCTTTCCAAAGGCCCCTTCCCCCAGCTCTCGCTTCAGCACGATGTCTCTGCGCTTGATGTACTGCACGTCTACAGAGCAAGATGAGAGTGAGACAAGTTCACCGTCCTGTAGAGTTAGACCGTATTCACTGCAGCTAAACTACAGCGGAGCGTCATCACACAAACAGCAGCATCATCTCAACATGAATGTGTGCATGTGCAATCCTCTAAATACACAGCCTATTAGTCTAATTACATCAACTGCTGTTTGTCTATTTAAACACAGAATAAGAAGTGGCTATCAGTACAAGATGACTGCAAGTAGGTAAGCCCACACCCAGTCAGAAACAGAATGAACAGCTATGGCCAGAAGCTTTGCATTACTCTGAAGAAGTAACGGATTTTGCTTCATAAAGTCGATTGAAACCTGCTGAATAATGTTACATTAACATATGGAATTACACACCGCTTTGTAGTTTTTCATATACTTAACGAAAAACTGACATAAACTGACATTTCGAAATCTAACTATTATGGCTTCCGGTTGACTTCTGCAAAATCATTTTGTAGATTATTTGATTACATGATATGAAATAAAATACCTAAATTATGTTCATGTAGTTTTTTTTTTTGTTTTGTTTTTAATGATGTCTCAATCCTAAAATTGTAAGTGATGCAAAAGCTGTAGAGTTCTCTACAATCACCTGGGCCAGCACCCTTTCAGTGAAGCCCAGCAGAGAGTCCCCTACAATCACCTGGAACAGCACCCTGTCAGTGAATACATGATTACATGATTAATCCAGCCACAGGTGTATAAGAGAGGCGTTCACAGGTGCTAGTTTAGAATGAGTAGAGTTAGGGTTGGTGATAGAGGTGGAGGTCCATGTTTATGTCCTGTCTTGTTTACATTCGTGAGTTTTTGTAAACCATTTTGTTTTGGCCCTTGTGCCGTTTATTTTGTGACGTGTGTTTTGTGAAGTGTTTTGTCTGTGTTATTTTTGGTTATTTGTTTATTAAAACTGTGCACTGGCACATTTAACTTGCAGCTTTCTGTGTGTGACTCTCTCTCCCTGCAAATAACATCTGGGCTCTGACGCTGCTGCGCCACAGGGCCTATGCAGACTAAAGATGCATTATTGCAAACAGCCTTGCAGTTTCTATCCCCTAAAGTAAGTAGTTCCTTTCTAGCTTTTAAAAGAGCGATAAAAGGCATTTCTTTATATAAATCAGTGCACCTGTTTAAAAACACATTATTTATTTAGTGTTGTGTGACCGTCATGTTTTGTTGTTGCTGCTGCTTTCACCATTCTTCTCCTGAGAACAGCATGCTATTGGTGTATTCAGGATATACTCATTGATGATTGTTCCCACCATTGCTTACTCCAACCACTGCACAATACCAGATGCCAAAAAATCCCTTATTTAAGATCGATTTTCACTTCACTGCTGCGTTCAAAATCCGGAGAGGATACTTTATAGCACCAGCCTGCACAGATTTCAAATAACATCCGGGACATATCTTATACTAGAATGTAAACTGGAAACTCCTTCCCTTCTGAGACAAAAAACACAACAGGTTTACAAAAGGCTGTTTTCTTAATCCTCTCGCTCAGTGCAGGAAGTTGCTGAGTCTGTTTATCACTGGCTCCATGAAAAGCACCCTGATTTAGATTCATGTTGGTTTTGTGCATAGAAATGAAATAAAGATGAATCTGTGAGACAAGGTGACTTCCGCCTGTCCTCACATGAATTCTGCACAGACGGCTCACAGAAACAGAACAATACAGCTTCATTTCTTATTTAACAAGAGCCTCGCTGATCAGGGATGGGCTTCTTTTTTGTTTCTTATTCGTTTTATTTTGAAGACGAATATATTAGGGGCATATTCACAAAACGCAACAGCTTGTGAAAACAGCCAGTGGCATTTTTTATCATCAAATTAACAGATATTCTGGCACTGCCTTTTTCACAACCCACACCAGCAGGGTTAAAGCACTGAGCTTGCTGCTATTTCCGCAGGGCCTTTAGCAGTAGCATCGTAATGACAAAATAATCATTTAAAAAAGAAATGTATTCTCAAAGCTTTGTGCAGCTTGATGAATTAGCACACATGAACACATACTAGCAAATACTAATACTAAATATGCTTATATTCTTCAATCATTCAAATGTTCTTCAATCATTCCACTACAGTACCACTAATACTAATAACCTGTGAGTATGCTATTTAATACTAACAGTACCACTAATACTAATAACCTGTGAGTATGCTATTTAATACTAACAGTACCACTAATACTAATAACCAGTGAGTATGCTATTTTATATCTGGGATGCACAAAAACATAATCTTGTTAAGAGAACAAAATAAACACAGTTAGGAAAACATTTAATTGCACAAAATGAGTTGAACAGGAGCACCTTGAACGAGGTGATTGTATCCATGTGCAGGCTTCCATTCCCATGGTAATGAAACGCTTCATCATTAATTAGGCTTTGTGATAGCATTCTAATCAAGTAGTAATGCACCATGTAACAGCATTGCTGATGGAAACCCGCATGCAGAGGCTGAAGCGGGGACAGAGTCAAAGGGGACAGTGTTTAATGAAGGGCAGCTGGCCGGAATGAGCTCCACCAAAGGTATTCTAAGCTACTATGTGACTGAAAACACATTTAGTTTTTAAAGATGTGCTCACTGTTATTAGTACTGTTTGATTTCACTTTGCATGGGAGCACTTCTGCTTAGATTTATCTGTGTCAACATGTTCGATTTCTTTTGTAATTGGCTACAATGCAAATGCTTTACATTCTGTAAACCCTGTGACAGAGTGAAGAGTTTCCTTCTAATAATTCAACAACAAACCACCAGATGTTCTATTGCTGCTGGGAAGTAATCTGGTATGGAAAACCATGTGTAATTCCCTCATACTTCTGCAGTTATTCAGCATTAGCAAGCCTATCTATTGTGTTGTACATTGTAACTACACTGGTTTATAAGTGAAGAAATGAGAAGCAGCATGGAGCATTAATAACTTTACCATTTCAACACTTGGCTTCAAACACTATTCTTCTCATTAGTCCACTTTTCACATTAGTTATGGGTCTGGCAAAGGGAGGTTACGACCTTCCATCACACACACACGTGGAGCTGCAGCTCACTGCAGGGCTTGCTGTTAAATATCTCATTTCTATTCCCTTATTCCATCATTAAATGACCTGCTGGTTCATGCTGTCCTATCTCTGCCTTCAAAGCACACTATTACACACATGCACCTGCTGTCCTCTAAGCAGGATCTGTTTTCTTAACCTTCAGCTTCGCTCCACATTAGGAGCCGATACTCTGCATTCTACGTACAGACCCTGTTTGTGCTAAAGCCTTGGGATTAAAAAGCAATATTCAGGGGCTCAGAATCATTCATTCCCCTCATTTCCCTGGTTCTTTAAAGCCCATTCATGGCGCTTTCCAGGATGGAGGGTCACATTGGTATTGGAGGTGGAATCAGCACAACAGTGCGCAATATTCAAATTCATTCAAGGGAACAATTTACAGGAGCTTCCATAGTGGGGTTTTTAATTGTGCTGAAAGCAATTTTAATGAAATGATTGTATCTACTTGTTTTAATAAAATGTGATGGCAGACCATGGGAATTTTATATTGCATGCACTTTGGAACCAGGGCCCAGTGGGGCCCCCCAGACCACATGAACAGACGACACAGAACAATACCCTGCCTAGCACCACTTGAAAGCTGACTCCATTCAGGTCTGCTAGTCCTCTATGAAAATATAACTTTTCAATCGCCCTAATTAAAAAATGAGTGTGGATAAAGGGTGGCCTTTGCTGGCTGTGTTGCTGTTTCATTTCTCCAGCTAATATTATGCTTATTATGAAAGGGCTACATTTGATAGAAAACCTAATCAGAAGGTTGTCAAATCTGGACTGGCGGATTGTGACCAATCTTCAATTGAAACAGCAGACTGAGTGATTAAACAAAGAGCTTGGTTGGAGAAATAATGGAGTTAGCTAGATTTGTATCTGTCACTACGCCAGACATCTAATAAGGGCTCATCTCCCTGCACTTCTGCATTTTATCCATAATAGAAACATGGCTGATCACACAGTGGGTTTTTTAGTACAGTATCTCTAACCACTGAGCTACACAAACCTGCTACCTTACACACTGCAGCCCAGTGCTCTAACCACTGAGCTACTAAAGTATATCTTTATTCCTCCTGCGGGGCTGTGAAATGATTAAGTGAGCTTACAGGGTTATCCTGCATAAATATCTTGCAGCAGCAACTCAATTCTTATCTCTGATTTCTTGATTTTCTCCAAGTACTGTATAAAATAAACCACTCAGCAGTGACGAAAGGCAGTTCTCGTGAGACTACACTCCAGCGAGCCTCTGTTAAACAGCACCAGTTAGCACTGGGGACATTTCCCTGGGAAGACCTTCAGGATTTTGTTAAGTCACAATAAAGAGGGGAAGGTGTCTGATGCAGACAGAGCTATGGCTGGAGCAAGTCTGCAGTGCCAAATGGAGGAGGTTTATAACCAGCCACAGGGAATCACAAGTGCATTGAATTCTCAATCAAACATCTATATTCTTCAGCCTCAGCAACTTCATCTATTTGTTTTTTTAAACAGGCTACAATAGATATGTCCATGTTTCGCTGCTGTGCAAGCAACTCTGCTAGCTTGATTAGGCAGACGAACAGACAGACAAAGAGAGAGACACAGACAGCCAGGAACACATTTCATAGAACAATCTCAAGATCGAAAGAGTACAGAGCTTTGCTTTCTTTTTTGCACTTGGTACAAAACACAAATGGTACATTACATTGTGAATAACAGTAAAGAGGTGTAGCACTGCATAGAAAACACACAATGACTCTAATCAAGGCATGTTTCACAGTGCTGGAATATGGCATGTTTCACTGTGCTGGAATGTGGCATGTTTCACTGTGCTGGAATATGGCATGTTTCACAGTGCTGGAATGTGGTATGTTTCACTGTGCTGGAATATGGCATGTTTCACAGTGCTGGAATATGGCATGTTTCAGTGTGCTGGAATGTGGCATGTTTCACTGTGCTGGAATATGGCATGATTCACTGTGCTGGAATGTGGCATGTTTCACTGTGCTGGAATATTGATGCATGTGGCTGGCTATAAAGGGGTTGCTGTCCTGTGAGATATTGTTGGAGAGCTGGTACGTGGATTGTGGCTCATGCATTTCAAGGATGGACACACCACATCAATGAAGACAGAGTTCAGGAGGGTATTTGATTTGATTATTCTTAACTGATCCCCCTGATCTGGGTAATATCTGCTGGAAGCCCCTGATCATACTGCATCAGAACCCTCCAGGAAGAGACTGCTGTAAAAACTTGCCAGCTTTCCCATGAGTTTAATATTAACAATATATAGTATCTAAAAAATATTAGGTATTCCTAGTATATGAAACTGAATGTTGGAAAATGGTTCTGTTTATTTCAATTAAAAATGATTTGGCATGTATGTAAGTAAATGCATATGTAAGAACATTTCTCTAATCTAAACAGCAAAAACCTGATGTGTCTCATTGCAACAGCCATGAACCATTAAACAGCAAAGCCAATTAAATACTTTTATTTTCTGAACACCTTGCAGTCACCCCACCTTCGTAAATGAATCTCCTGGTTCCACCTCATCTGAATTCCAGGTACATGAAAATGAAGGCTACATTTAACACATGACCCCTGTCATTTATTTATGAGCTCAGGGTCTGTTCAGATACACACAGGTGCTGGATTATAAATCAAGCTCTTGTCATTAAGAATTCATACAATTCATAATGTATAACTCATGGTCATTTATTTATTAGTGCTAAATGAGATTCTTTTTTTTTTTGTCCTGTTCGTTGCATCCCCTTGCAAGGCACAGGGCTTAATGTGGGTGAGACTTTACAAACAGGCAGCTCTGAGCTGGGGAGAACCCTGCAGCCTCCCTTCAGAGAGCTTAATAGAGTTCCAGTGGTGTGGAAACTGCCATTCGTTTATAATGCAGCTGACGCTTATTCAAAATATGATTATATTATTTTTTTTTGTATTCATTTTGTTTTATCACCTTGTGACTTTCCATACAGAAATGCTATACTTTTTTGCTTAAATGAAGCCACAATGACATAGATAAGTAATGGGAAGCTTGTAAGGGATGGTACTGCTGTTAGCAGACAGAATGTGCCGCTCACGTCCAAGTTGCAGCTGGGGAACACCGTCTTCTGAACATCCAACAACAAGTAAAAACAGCAATGGAACAAACAAAGGATTTCGAATTTGAAAGGCCTTGGCAACAGGCCTGATCTGTGTGCGTTATCTCGAGCCTCACCCCCAGAACAACTCCCTTGACTTCACTCCTCAGCCTGTCCCTCAAGCTGCTGGGACAGTGCTGATCATGTGAACAGTCTGCTGAATCTCTGCTGACATCACAGCACTCCAGCAGTCTGCTCACATCTGCTGGTCCTGAAACTGTCCAGGGAAAGGCAAGCAGCAGCCCTGCAGGACTCACAGAATGCAGGTCCCTCTGAATAGCAGTCAAGTCTCCACTCTGAACAGCAGTCAAGTCTCCACTCTGAACAGCAGGCAGGTCTCCACTCTGAACAGCAGGCAGGTCTCCACTCTGAACAGCAGGCAGGTCTCCACTCTGAACAGCAGACAGGTCTCCACTCTGAACAGCAGACAGGTCTCCACTCTGAACAGCAGCCAGGCCCCCACTCTGAACAGCAGCCAGGCCCCCACTCTGAACAGCAGGCAGGTCCCCACTCTGAACAGCAGGCAGGTCCCACTCTGAACAGCAGCCAGGCCCCCACTCTGAACAGCAGCCAGGTCCCCACATTTTTAACTGGACATTGCTGAAGCAGACTAAGCTAGTATATTATCCAGTCATTTATCAATAAATAGTTCCATGTCTCCATATCTATAATATGATAAGTCTGAAATGCTGTTACACCGGTTGACTGTTGTGATTGAACACAGTGACTGTGTGGTGCCACCATCATAATAAAAGGACCTAAACAAGCCCTTTTGCTTTGGATTCAAGAGCATCTACAACTGCTGCCCTAACAAGCAGCGCGGCGGAAAGTGTTGTTTCTGTTTTATTGAACAGAATCACTTTGTTATTCTATGGATGGCATTTAAAGAAAGGCCAATTCTAGAGAGAGAGGGAAATTGGCCTTCATTCAGAAGTGAGTTTCACATAGTGATCACAGGCTTAGCAAATAGAATATTTATGGGGAAGTGAGGGAAGAAAGATCAGAGTTCAGAGAATCAATATGAAACTCTGAGACGTTTAAAGCCAGCAAATTCAATAAGAATAACTCAGTTTTGGTATTCTTAGCCAGGAAGTCAAAGCATGAGACCGCATTCTATAGAGCATTAATGGAAGTAATCTAAGAGACAAAAAACAGCATTTATAACTAGGACACCACAGCCAACAATTGCAATATGGAGAAATCTGTACCAGGATCTTAGAGCCAGCAAATTGAGTATTTAGAATTAAGAGCTGGATACTGGAGCCAACATAGATATGCAATATGGAAAACACAATGTTGGGATTAATCATATAGCCAGAACAATCCACACTGAGCATTCAGTACTAGCAATGAGCAATCCAAGACACAACTCTTTCGACACTGCAGCCCCCTGTTCATTTACTGCTGAAAGAGTCACCACAATCAATACTGATTGGACTACACTGTAATACAGAATACTGCAGCACAGAAAATGCTGCAAATATGTCTGAGATCGTGCATCTAACCACTTCATTACAGATAGCTGTGGGAATAAGAAAAATTAAGAGAGAACTAAGTACTGTACTACAGAATCTCAGAAACAGCTAATTCAGTAAAAACTTCTTAATACTTTGCAGGAGTTTCATACAGTGTATTTAGTACTGACCAATTCAATGGCTAGAGTGCTGTGGGTGATCAGTGATGTAGAGATCTAAGAACTGATCAATTCAATGGGGCACAGAAAACTAGGGCTGCCAAGCCATGCAGTTCCTACTGGTTCAAGAGCCCCCTGGAAGCGTTTGGGGACTAATTAGCCTCACAGCTTTCTCATGCATATAACATTTTTCTCTTCCATTCTTTGCTATTAAAGTTAGCACATCAATGTTGGTGCAGAGCGGGCTGGCATGGGCACAGCAGGGTACTTACAGGTGGCAGGCTTGGTGCAGTTGTGCCCGTGCCGGAAGTACTGTGGATTCTCAATGACAGGGATGCGGGTCATTCCGATGACCACAGCGTCCGACCCTGCGTCCAGTGTGCAGGGAGCCATGATGCCATGATTAACGTGATGAAGAGGGCTGGCTGAGTCTTCCTCCCCGCTAATGACTGCCACTGGTCCTGTGCACAAAGACACACATACACACAACAGGTCACAAAACCTGCAAACAGTACTACTATACAAATACGTTTGTGTTAAAAAGAAACATGGAAACACATCTCTATTTCCCTCTCCATATTATAGATAGACATACATAAGCAGAACATTCAAATCATAGCTGAATAACAGAGCCCTGGGCAGTGCAGACCCCTGGACGCATTGGATGGGGTGCACACCATTAAAGATCCTCCTGCCACAACACAAAAAATCTTCATTTACAGTGTATTCATTTTCAAATACTGCACAGAAAACATTGCTCATGAAGGTAAAAATGTGGTGCATCACCCTGCCTACAGCCCCATTTTGGAAATAAACTGAAAGAATGATTTGCTTTCAGAATGAACCATGCAAAGCAGGTCCATATTTGATATAATGGAAAGAGACAGGACCTAGGTTTCAATGAGCCTAGAAAAAAGATGTAATAAAAACAAAGGGAATTCATCTTTTTGGTTGAGTGGTAGGATAGAAACTAGTCCTTGACTTGCTATAAAAAATAAAAAATACATGTTTATAAATGAAAGCTGCCTTCTGTTTCCTTTATTTGTGTCTGATATTATTCAGCCTTGTCTCTATACAGAGAGAAAGGACACACCAGTGCTGTTTAACTACAGTGGCAGGGAATCTCAAGAGAATGTTGCTTAATCTGCTTCATCATATGTTCAGAATGGACTGGGTCCCATTTGATGCTTAGAATATCATTGGCATTTAGCATTGTCTGTGATGCTTCAAGGTTGTAGTTCATACAGTATAATGTGATATGCAGTTCCATTGATTATACAAACAGAGTAGCTAGACCTAACTATAGATTCTCTCATTGTACTTAACTGGTCAAACTGTGGTTATTTCTGTCATAAGAATCCCTCAAAGCTCACTCTGTTACCATAGCAAGACTCACTAGTGTGTTTCCTGATGGTCATTTAACGACAACCATGCACGGGATCGGCAGTGACCGGTCATCTTAACGAGCCCCTGTGAATCCCTCAAGTGAGAGCTGTCAATCACCCAGCACACAAAGCCTGGCAAACCAATGGGAGGAATCGATGCTGGAGCAAGGAGAGGAGAATGAAGTCTCCCCATGGAGAACCTTCCCAGGAGAGATGGGCAGACAGAGATAGATAGATAGATAGATAGATAGATAGATAGATAGATAGATAGAGAGAGATCTGTGCTCAGAAAGCAAGACAGACTGATCAAACACCAAACAGGCAGACAGGTGCTCACATCCTGTATTGAGAGAGGGTAGATTAACACTAACACAGGTATGGATTGAGATTATATATACTGTAACCCCCATGTTCCCTGTGAGTATACTGTAACCTCCCGTGTTCCCTGTGAGTATACTGTAATGTAACCCCCGTGTTTCCTGTGAGTATACTGTAACCTCCCGTGTTCCCTGTGAGTATACTGTAATGTAACCCCCGTGTTTCCTGTGAGTATACTGTAACCTCCCGTGTTCTCTGTGAGTATACTGTAATGTAACCCCCATGTTTCCTGTGAGTATACTGTAACCTCCTGTGTTCCCTGTGAGTATACTGTAACCTCACGTGTTTCCTGTGAGTATACTGTAACCTCCCGTGTTTCCTGTGAGTATACTGTAACCCCTGTGTTCATCAGAGTTCTGCTCACAGTCTTCTTGTCTTTCAATGCAACAATATGATATTAGAGGATTTTAAACATTGAAATCCACCTTATTTTTGCTGACAACACAGTGTTTTTTTCCACGGTGTAAATTTGCAGCATCAGTTGAGGTTCAATTATAGGGTCACTTTGGCATAACCATAACACTGGTTTATTGAAATCAAGCACAAGATTATTTCAAGTGCAAAAACTTGATCTTTACAAAAACAGGCTTTCAAATGCGGCTTTTGGATGCACAACCTCAATTAAAATCCAATCATCACTTCATCCATGACCCTCAGATGCCGCAGTTTGAGTCTTGCTAACACATTGAGATTCTAGTTTTTTTGAACAGCATCAGGAAGTGTTTTCATTTGAAAACTACAGTCCCCTGTGCCAAGCCGTGCGCTGGAGTGATCTATACCCTCCAGGAAATGCTTGTTGGCTGTTAGCTTGTTATTAAAGACATGAAAGATTGCTAGCGAGCCTATTGATCAAATCTGTTAATCACACAGAGCATTGCTTTACATATTCTAATAGCTTCAGCACGTGTTCTGACTGCTTTAAGAAGTTTTTGAAAGTCACACTTGCACTGCTCTATGTACACTGAGTAAAGGAGCCTCCCCCTGCTCTGAGCTGCAGGAACACTGTTTCCTCTACAGTGAGTATAGGAGCCTCCCTCTGCTCTGTGCTGCAGGAACACTGTTCCCTCTACAGTGAGTATAGGAGCCTCCCTCTGCTCTGCACTGCAGGAACACTGTTTCCTCTACGGTGAGTATAGCAGCCTCCCTCTGCTCTGTGCTGCAGGAACACTGTTTCCTCTATGGTGAGTATAGGAACCTCCCTCTGCTCTGTGCTGTAGGAACACTGTTCCCTCTACAGTGAGACATACTTTGTATTGCTAATACTGCTACAAATGCTGTATAATCAAGTTTATTTTATATTAAGAAACAAACAGTGATTGAGAGCACATTCAACACTTTCTAATGTATACAGTCAATATGTCTGTATCGGCTGGTTTCACAAACCTCATTTGGCACTAATCTTGGATTATCTTACCTTCAATAAAACTAGGTGATCAAAGACTAGTGGTAATCGAGGTCTGTGAATCTTGATGGACTTTTACTCCGGTTTCCCGGTTCATGGTGGAAGCTTCTTTTTGTGCTTTTTGATGCCCCGAGTGCTTTAATCATGTTGCACGTTTTCTTTTAGTGGAAGACTTTCAGTCAAATTTGCTTTTTTTTCTGCTGTGTAAAAAGCGTGAAGGCGGCAAAACAATCCATTGTAGAGGATGGTTTAAATATAACTCTTACATCACCTCATCCCGTTCCTCTCTCTCACACCTTTACCCTCTCGCACATGTCAGTAAATGCGCTGAAATCAATTCCTCGAAGTGGATTCATGGGAGACAGGGCTTTAATGAATCTCTCTTGTGAATATGTAATGCACATTAAGATAATAACCTCCCTCTTGCTCTGTACCTGAAGCTAGTTAGCAGTATTTGTCATTCTGGTGTAAAGAAAACTGGTTTCATTCTGGTGTAACCCTAACCTTCCTAAAATGCATTACAATTTATTTAACTATTTAAAATCAGGGGGCAGCTAGCCCACATTGGTTTTGTGAATCCCTGTACACTTAACGTGGCCATTAGAGCTTCACATTTCTTAAAACAAGAATTGAAAGCAATGTAGTTTCTCCTGCTGCCTGCATTGCCCAGTCTCTCCTGTACTCTGGCGGAGGTGTCTGGGGCCGGACAGCCATCCTGCCAGGAAACTGACCTTACTTCCCCTGGGGACCAGTGTCTCCACAAGCTCTCCCAAGGGGGCCCTTCAGGCAGTGCAATTTGAATTTGTCATTCCCTGAGGGGAAACCTACCTATTACTCAGTCTATCTGCTGGCCTACAAAATATCATACAGATGCTCAATAATCTTAATTGATTCCCCTAACGAGACGTACTAGAACCATTGTTATTGTTATTATTATTATGATTATTGTTATCGTCAATCATGCTTTAAGAACAGCATGTATGCTAAATGAAACAGATCCATTATTTACCAGGAACAAATAAAGTAAATAGGGTTGAATTTAGTGCAATAGAGAGCTCTAGAACACAGGCATGTATTTATTATAGTAGCTGTTTTCTATCAAACTGCAAAACCTTTCCTGTTTCTAGGCTGAAGTTCTGCTCTATTTCTATGTGTTTTTGCCTATGTGTGCATGCTTAAGCAGATGATAATGCTTTCTTATGACAAAGAACCCATCACACATCTGCCATATTGTGCGTGCTAGACTGCCTGTGGTGAGAGGTAAGAGACAAATACACTGCCATGATCCAGATGTGAGAAACATCAGTACAGTGCATACATGACACGCGAACACAGAAACGCAGTACAGTGCATACATGACAAGCGAACACAGAAACACAGTACAGTGCATACGTGACAAGCAAACACAGAAACACAGTACAGTGCATACATGACAAGCGAACACAGAAACACAGCACACTGAATACGTGACAAGCGAACACAGAAACACAGCACACTGAATACGTGACAAGCGAACACAGAAACACAGCACACTGAATACATGACAAGTGAACACAGAAACACAGCACACTGAATACATGACAAGTGAACACAGAAACACAGTACAGTGCAGCACACTGAATCAGCCCCTATGTTTGGAATGCTTCACAATTGCTCTACAGTACATTGCTGTACATTGTCCTGTTTATTTGAAGGAAAAGGAAGAGCGGTAAACTCAAATGAAACCTCCTTTTAAAGAATCATTCTGATTCTGTTACAGATTGTGTAAACCTTTGTCTTAAAAACCAGGGATAGGGTTCATGGCATTCTTCAGAAAGCAACCACTGACACCTCTACACAGAACCTGTTAAATTCATGACCCAGAACTCAAATCAACTGAGCACACAAAACCGTTATTCTAGATCTGTGCTCAAACTGAACACTTTGTCAGCATCACAGAACGACCACCTAAAACACACATATTGATGGCTTTGGTTACTCTGAAAAGGGAGCTTCTAAATAACCAAACAGTAAGGTACTTTTAAGAAAACACAGGTGGTACAGTGTTCAGTTGCAGGGCCCCTGTACAGTGGAACGTTCTCCCTGGCTCTATAAGAGATAGAGCATTCAGTTGTAGGGCCCCTGTACTGTGGAACGTTCTCCCTGGCTCTATAAGAGATAAAGCGTTCAGTTGTAAGGCCCCTGTACTGTGGAACGTTCTCCCTGGCTCTATAAGAGATAAAGCGTTCAGTTGTAAGGCCCCTGTACTGTGGAACACTCTCCCTGGCTCTATAACAGAGGCCTCAACCATTGCAATTTTTAAGTCAAGATTGAAAACCTATTTTTATGATCTATTGTTTCCATTTTAAATTGTCATTTTTTTTTACTGTTTTGCTGTTTTTACTGTTCTTATATATATATTCTTTTATGTACTAGAGTTTTATTACTGTTTTTACAGTTTTATTGTTGATGTTTTGAACTGTTGTTTTCTGTGAAGCGTCTTGAGATGGCTCTGCCATGAAAAGCGCAATACAAATAAAGTTTGATTTGATTTAAAGGTACAGATGCCACTAAATGTATAACACTGCATTTACGAGAGTGTGTAAAAGTCTGCGGTGGTAGGGGGGTTGGGGCTCCTTGGCACTGACCCTCCCCAGGGGCCCTGCTTGTAAGCTACTTATCTGATGCTAGTGGGTTCAGGACACTCATCTGTCAGGCCTGAAAACAAATCTTCCAGTTGAGGGAGCTCTCGACAGCTCTGCCTTTTTAAGGTGACCCTGCTGTCACTCTAAATTACACTAGAAATGTTTCCAGCGTTAGAGTACCCTGGGTCATTATTTTTGTCTTAATATTTAGTGTCACTGTCTTTTATTTCCAACCAGAAAACATCCATCCTCTTTATTTTTGAAGCACTCATGGCCACTGGAACGCCTTTCTATATCTTCTGTTAAGGAGCGTATATCTTGGCACTCAGAGAAGCAGAAGGTGGAAATGGGTTATAAATGGAATGAACACGTTCTGGTTTCATTCCAATAGAGTGAGAAGGACGTGAAGAGGACTACATTCCACAGCAGGTAGAGCACACTTATGAACTGGACTACATTCCACAGCAGGTAGAGCACACTTATGAACTGGACTACATTCCACAGCAGGTAGAGCACACTTATGAACTGGACTACATTCCACAGCAGGTACAGCACACTTATGAACTGGACTACATTCCACAACAGGTACAGCACACTTATGCTGCGGTTTCGTTTGTAGGTTTTTCAGGCAGTTGAATCAACACATATTTCAGGGTCTTCCAGTAAGGTACAATATGTAGTCACTATACAACAGTAATGGGCTCTTTCCTAGATAACCTCCAGAAAGAAGTGAGACTGAGTTCTGATCCTGCCTCATAACTTCAACAAGCTGAATTCCCTTTAAAAGGGGACGGGGCAGCTTAGTTCGGGTGCACTGGAGAAACATTTTGTTGAACAAGGAGAAGCATGAAAGAACTGCAGGAGTGCTGACAGCATATTGTGTCTGGCACATGTGGGGGGAAGCTGGCTGGAGCCATGCCAAGCCTGTTCTGAGTGCCAGCTGCTGGGCCACCTGCACTGAGATGTCAGGTGCAGCTGACATTGAGATCACACTCCCATACACACCAGTCCGTCACCCTGCATCCCAATGAGCCCTTTACATCCCGCTCCGCTCTGCAGAATAACAGCACTGCTGAGTGCACTGAGTGGATCCCAATGAGCCCTTCACACCCTGCTCCGCTCTGCAGAATAGCAGTACTGCTGAGTGCACTGAGTAGATCCCATTGCATTATAGATGCAAGCATGTTTCATGGAGTCAGTATCTACAGGGAATGAACCAGTTTGCAGTGTGTTCTTCTTTTCAAACTAACACCTGAAATGCACTGGAAATGTATATATATTAAACACTAGGTTATGCTTTGGCTTCAACTGTCACCATTTCAAGCTGTTTAAAGCTCATGTTGTGGCTGAATGGCATTGGCAGTGACTAATACAGGAGACCCCAATCTAAATGAATGTTTCCAGTGCAAGTATCTTCAGCTGGAACTCGTAATTCCCATCCACAGTGCAGACGAAGGGTTAAACACTCAAAATGCAAACAAGCTCATCCCATCCGTTATGTTCAGTGGCCAGTAAAACAGGGAGATAAAAAATGATAATGTTGTATCATGGCAGGCGGGCGCCCGTTCGAGGTTATTGAACGCAGACCATTAAACATTTACCTTTATTACAAGCGCGAGAAGGAGAGCGGAAAATGAAACATCCAGCGCTGGCTGCTGGACAGCAATCAATCAGAAGTCCATGCAGCTCCCTCTCCCTCTCCCTCTCCCTCTCCCTCTCCCTCTCCCTCTCCCTCTCTCTCTCTCTCAATGGTGAGATAAACAGAGAAGGAAAGTCAAGCGGTTGCAACGGTCACGTCAGATTGAAATATAGTCAGCTTCAAAATGAAAACATTAGCTTGATTAAATTGCTCTCTGTTTTTTATGTGTCAGTAGCTGTATATCTTCCAGAATTGACATGGGAACTGTTTTTACTATCGAAGCCAGATGGGCTGTGGCGATGTAATGAATGCCATTACATAAATGCAGGGGGCTTGCACTGTGTAATACTGAAAATATTAGAAAGGGACATAGAAGCCTGCTGTACTGAAAAAAAAAGATATTGTTCCCAGGAGACTGACAAAGGTGAGCTGAAAACAGACTTGTAATGATTCAGCCTGCACTGGCTGCAGAGGGGTCCTGAATACTATTCACAGAGAGAGAGAGAGAGAGAGAGAGAGAGAGAGAGAGAGAGAGAGAGAGAGAGAGAGAGAGAGAGAGAGAGAGAGAGAGAGAGAGAGAGAGAGACCCAAGTCTGTCAGTCTGATCATGGACCATTGGAATGAACATTAACAGTAGATAAACTTCAGGGAAAAACTTCCCACATAAAGGAATCCATAGAGCAACATTGACCTTGCGACGGAACATCAGTCAATCAATCATTTATTTTATATAGCGTTTTTCATAGTGGACCACCATCACAAAGCGCTTGTCACTGGGCTCGTCACATGAATGCAGCCTGTCACTGGGTGGGAGAGATATTAATCTAGGACACACACCCGCCACCCTTACTGGGAATGATATTCCTGCAGCCCCTCCATGAGGTGATAAATAACACTGGCAGCAGCTCAGCTCATGACAGACAGAGCTTTTATGGGCAGATGTGAGTTGCCAGTGTCTTTAGGAACACAGATGAGAAAAACCCTGGCATCTGTTTTTATAGCCATTTTTCATAAGGAAGAATTATTGCCTACTTAATATGATACAGATCTTATGAACATTTTCTTTAGTGTTACCCCTCCACCAGCACCATCTGTTTTACAAACCGGTCTCTTTACAGAGGGACACAAATAATCCCAGACCAAATAATAATAACGAAATGAATTACTTCAGGAAATAATCGTAATTTATTTCAATATATGAAATACAGTAAACATACAGTACAGACCCAGAATGGAACAACCCCCTCACTGGACCATGGTGTAGGGATGTCTTCTCTCACAGGGTGAACTACAGAACTGCTCAGACAGGATCTGGATCTTACTTACTGTGGTGTGAACCCCCTCCCTGGAGCATGGTGTTGGGATGTCTTCTCTCACAGGGTGAACTACAGAACTGCTCAGACTGGATCTGGATCTTACTGACTGTGGTATGAACCCCCTCCCTGGAGCATGGTGTAGGGATGTCTTCTCTCTCAGGGTGAACTACAGAACTGCTCAGACTGGATCTGGATCTTACTGACTGTGGTGTGAACCCCGTCACTCGAGCATGGTGTAGGGATGTCTTCACTCACAGGGTGAACTACAGAACTGCTCAGATTGGATCTGGATCTGGATCTTACTGACTGTGTGTAAGGCAGAGGGTTGAACATTGTCACTCACTAAGGGGACACTGTTTTTTTTCACAAATTGCTGGTGTATATGTGCAAAACACAAACAACATCAACTCTATTAAACCCATGAATAGAGAAAGCTAGCCTTTTTCTGACATTGTGTTTGCTGGGAATGTCACAAGAGGCCTCATATCAACATGAATCCTCCTCACGCAGGCCGTGACACTTATCTTTCTGCTACACTCATTTGTGTTTGTTTTTCTGCCCCAAGACAAGACAGAAGAGGGAAGATGACAAAGTGTGTGCTTTGAGCAGAAAGTGAAGAACATCTATTACTGAAATTATTTCCAGGGGAATAGGTTGTTTACCAGCACATTTTATTAACTTCCTGTCAGCAGAAAAAAATCTTCCTTCCTTCCTCCCTCCCTCCCTCCCTCCCTCCCTCGAGTGAGAGCCCAGCTCACATTATTTCAGGTTAAACCTCAAACATTTAATATTCCAGTTATTTTTCTGCAACACCCACGTATTTTTGATAACAATCAATGCAAGCAGCCTGGCTTGTAAAAGAAAATAAAACGTAATATGAAAGTGCTTTTAGAGTTTAAAAACATACAATAAATCAGCTTTGTTTCTCTTTCTTTGCTCTCTTATTAACCTCTTCCTTTTGTCAGTCATTTCAATGTGACACAGCATGGAGGAAAAGGGCAGCCAATCCCAGGCAGGACCATTCAATGGTAACTGTACAGTTTTAACAGTGTCCTTCTCAAACGTGCACAACATTATACAGTGTACCTCCAAACCCAAACCTGTTTACTCACTTCAGGTTTAGTAACCCTAATAGAAACAGTAGCAATTAATTCTTAATGCATGTTTCAATCATATCATTTGGAAACACGGTGCTGTTACTGCACTTTGATTTCAGTGGTGCATATTATATTAGTAAACTATATGTAGTGTTTATTGTATAGAAGATGATGAGCTCAACCCCCCATTCCCTCTCCAGTCATGTGGTGCAGTTTGGCAGGGGTGGCACCCCATGATGAGATTAGTTTGCCATGCATTATTTATAGAGGCAGAGAGTGACGGAGGCAGGAGGAAGCTGGGGCTGCAATTCAGGATTGATTATGTTGCTGTTGAGGTGTGGGGGAAGCCTTCACACTCAGCAAACTCCTCAGAATCCATTTCTGCCCCCACTGCAGCCTAAATTTAGAAGGCAGTATCCAAGCTGAAAGGAGAATGGTGAGAGCTTGTGTGCTGTGTAGGGTGTAGTGTGTGCTGTGTAGGGTGTAGTGTGTGCTGTGTAGTGATGCTCTGTGATGTGTGCTGTGTAGTGTGGTGCTGTATGCTCTGTGCTGTGCAGTGTGTGCTGTGTAGTGTGTGCTGTATGCTCTGTGCTCTGTGCAGTGTAGTGTATACTCTGTGCTCTGTGCAGTGTAGTGTATGCCTGTGTGTGCATATAGGAGCTTTAATGGATAGTACTAGCTTATTTGCAAACTGGTTTTCTTTAGATCCATAGTTAAAGTTACAAGGAGGAAAATTAAACACGTGGTTACATTATTGTGCTTACTTTTTAGTAGGTGGTTTTATTGTGATCCCATTGCCACAGTAATGTGTATGTTGTGTGATTGTTACTGATCAAGGACTATCTGGTACAGTGTGGTGAGTAATGAAGAGTCCCGGGACGTATTAACAATATGCATCCTCCTATTGAAGTCCCATTCTTCAGCACCAAGGACAGCGCGCTTCTCCATTTCAGAACACGCTGTGCACAAGTGGAGCAAGCTTTTAGCATTTATTTTTTTTTAAGTTTGTATGTATTCCAGATACCTGATGTTATCACAGTGTGAGTACAAACATAACAAAAAAAACATAATTATTATTTGAAATGTGCAGCAACAGCTTTCTTTTTCTTGTATGGTGGTGCATTATCCACCGCTTTCAACACCTCTACTTTTGTCTGCAAGGATAGTGCAAGTTTTTGAGTGAGCACTGTGGCAACTCCAAATGCATCATAGGATCTGTGGTCCCCAAACAGCTCTACAAGACAGTACAGAGGCTCCAATCTGGATGCAAATGAATACATTTGGTGCTGTCCTCAGTAATGGGAGCCCAATGGGTTCTTATACATTTCTGAGCCCATTTGCATCTCAAGCTAATTGGAGCCATTTACTCAACATGGTTCCTTGAGTTTGTAAATGGCTTGTACAATTGTTACTAATTATAAAGCTTAATGAGTAAAATCAGAATAATTTGTTACCAGCAGACCAGAAAAAAAATGACAAGGAAGAGGCTCAGGTCACGGGAGAAGAGATTAAAAAGAAGGAATGCTGGAACACTGGAGCGACAAAATAAAAGATATCTTCATAGTTTGTATTATATTACCATGGAATTGATGTGTTGAGAAGTGACTGTTCTCTTTACTGTTCTCTGTTCTCTCATGGATTCAGTTCATCTCTATTTATTCAGTTGGTTTGCCCCCAGTATTTGTCATGTACTGTACAGCTCTATTTATTATGAAGCCCCTGTGACTCAGTCCTCTCCACTCCAGCACTGTCTGTGATGAAAGGCAGCTTTCCCATTCCTCCCATCTTCATTCCCAGTCTATCGCTGCCTATTCTGTGGAGCAGAGCCCTGACTCTCTCTGCCCTCATTAACCAGCACCTCTGCTACTACATTAACATTCATTTTGAATTACAATGACTAGATCTCCAATCCACGTTCAATTCTACAGCTATTTTTATGAACAGCTATTGTCTTGAAACGTACTGTAATGTCTTACATATGCAATGTCAGTCCTCTCACAATCACCATGTTACTGAAGCTATAGACTGTTATGCACACTTTAAGTGATTCAATCACACCTGCTGTTTACTCTTCTCCAGGCCCCACTGCTCCATGGGAAGCATGCCTGGACCACATGGTCTCTCGCTGATCAGCAGCTGAAGGAATTCATCGGACAGCCTTCCCGTAATGGTGCTGCTCTCGTACTGCTAGTGATGTACAGCAGGGGCTGCCTGTAATCCCAAGGTCAGTGTGTGTGTGTGTCAGTGTGTGTCAGTGTGTGTGTCAGTGTGTGTGTGTGTGTCAGTGTGTCAGGGTCAGTGTGTGTGTGTGTCAGTGTGTGTCAGTGTGTGTGTCAGTGTGTGTGTGTGTCAGTGTGTCAGGGTCAGTGTGTGTGTGTCAGTGTGCCAGCGTGTGTGTGTGTGTCAGTGTGCCAGTGTGCCAGTGTGTGTGTGTGTGTGTGTGTGTGTGTGTGTGTGTGTGTGTGTGTCAGTGTGTCAGGGTCAGTGTGTGTGTGTGTGCGTCAGTGTGTGTGTGTGTGTCAGTGTGTGTGTGTGTGCGTGTGTGTTCGTGTCTCTCCCACATTCTCCCCAGCTCTTGATTGATGTCAGATATCTGCTCAGTGTTTGCTAATAAATTCATAAAATTCATTTTCCTTTCCCTCTCCTATACTGTTTTGTGACTTCCTCTAAGGCATGACTAGAAAGAAACATAAATCAAACAGCCCAGGGGCCATCTTGTGCTATAGATACACATTCAAAAGGTACTTTCACTGGCAATAGGCTTGGGTTCGACCAGCATACCAGTAAAGGTCCCTGTGCAGCCCTGGTTAGTGTGGGGCTGGCCTCTGTCACTGTCTATCAGTGCTGAACAGTTACCGAAGCAGTCTTGAAAACAATGCATGCGGTGCTGTACAATATGCGTCTCTCTACTGCACACACAATACATTACTTCATCCATACCGCACTCTCATAACATACACAGACGTGTTCATTTGTAAATGCATGATAGCTTCTTATTCTATATGCCCTAAAGGGTCTGTAGTTCTGTTTATTTATATTAGATACAGTGCAAGTCTAAACACCTAAATACTCTACTCACATCTCAGAGCATTATAAATATGCACCCTGATCCAATTGCATAAAAACACAAGCAAAACTAAAAGTTTAAGAGGGGAATGGCCCAAGGCTTCATTTCTGAAAACTTCATTGTGTGCAGCCAACAGTGTCTTATGACTGGTATGTTCTGAATCTCTTTAGTATTCAATTCAGTTTTCATTTTTGTATGATGCCAAGGTATGTTCAGGGCGTGTGTGGAAATGTAATTTAATAGGGAAACAACATGTGTCATTTAGCTTCACCATATTTAATCCTCCCCTCATGAAGAATGCATCACATTGCTGAACTGCACATCAATGAAGAATAAACAGTGCTGCTGTTTGAGTGCCCAGGTTCAAACCCCTCCCAGCACATTGTCTAACCCTGCCAGTTTAATAAACAGTGAGGGAGAGTGTGTGACGACGCAGGTGTCTAATCCTGCCAGTTTAATAAACAGCGAGGGAGAGCGTGTGACGACGCAGGTGTCTAATCCTGCCAGTTTAATAAACAGCGAGGGAGAGCGTGTGACGATGCAGGTGTCTAATCCTGCCAGTTTAATAAACAGCGAGGGAGAGTGTGTGACGACGCAGGTGTCTAATCCTGCCAGTTTAATAAACAGCGAGGGAGAGTGTGTGACGACGCAGGTGTCTAATCCTGCCAGTTTAATAAACAGCGAGGGAGAGTGTGTGACGACACAGGTGTCTAATCCTGCCAGTTTAATAAACAGCGAGGGAGAGTGTGTGACGACGCAGGTGTCTAAACCTGCCAGTTTAATAAACAGCGAGGGAGAGTGTGTGACGACGCAGGTGTCTAATCCTGCCAGTTTAATAAACAGCGAGGGAGAGCGTGTGACGACGCAGGTGTCTAATCCTGCCAGTTTAATAAACAGCGAGGGAGAGCGTGTGACGACGCAGGTGTCTAATCCTGCCAGTTTAATAAACAGCGAGGGATAGTGTGTGACGACGCAGGTGTCTAATCCTGCCAGTTTAATAAACAGTGAGAGAGAGTGTGTGACGACGCAGGTGTCTAATCCTGCCAGTTTAATAAACAGCGAGGGAGAGTGTGTGACGACGCAGGTGTCTAAACCTGCCAGTTTAATAAACAGCGAGGGAGAGCGTGTGACGACGCAGGTGTCTAATCCTGCCAGTTTAATAAACAGCGAGGGAGAGCGTGTGACGATGCAGGTGTCTAATCCTGCCAGTTTAATAAACAGCGAGGGAGAGCGTGTGACGATGCAGGTGTCTAATCCTGCCAGTTTAATAAACAGCGAGGGAGAGTGTGTGATGACCAAAAGTAAATCATATATCCTTCTTGGCCCTTTATAAGCACCACAATTAAAATACTACTAACTGCTGTGCAGAGACACCCCTACCCAGCCCCATCCCCTCTGCACAACTGAATAAAGCTCTTGAGACAATTCATCTATTTGTAAATATTAAAGACCATCAAACCTAGGGTGTCACCTTTGATAATCTTTGGTGCAGAGAGCTAATAGGAAATCCATTCATTGACAGATTTGTTATTCTTTTTTCCACTTTGTTTTAAGAAGGCGCCGCTCATCCTTCCTGCAGCCAGACAGTCATTAATTGTCCAGCTGGCTAAGAGGGAGCTGGATACAAGGGCTCTGTTGTGGCTGAAACCATCAGCCTGGCAGTTTCTGAAGCAGTTCAGGGTGCAGCGCTACCCTGGATAAATAATTAAGGCTGAGGTTATGATTATACAACAATTACTTTCAGCTTCTCAAATATTAAAAGCCTCTCATAAAACATAAACCCCCCATTGCCCTCTTTACATCATGGGCCCCCAGAGGCCAGCGTTAAAGCAGTCAGGAGCTACCTGTCTGAAACATCTTAATGGGGTTGTATGGAGTCATAAGCCCAGGTCTTTTCATGTGACAGGGTTATGAATGAGGGAATTAGAATCAAGTTGGCATGTATATCATCCATATATCAGACATAGAGATTTCGAATGAAGGTGGTAAAGGTTCTAGAGTGTTTCAGAAAGAGTAGTGTGTGTTCATGAATCTTGTATAAGCTTTTGCATGTATTTCTGTTGCCTCCCATGCCTTCCCCAGCAACAGGATCATCTGCTTCTGGTACTGCATTGTGACCCTCAATTAAAAGCCATTGGAAACAGAGTTTCACTCACATTTAATCCGGCCCCTGTTTCAATGTGCGAAGTCTGCACTCTGGTCTCTCTCAAGTGTTCCAGGGAGACTTTTCTGGATATTTCAGTGTGTATCCCCCTGCCTTTTGCTGAGGGACCCTCTGTTTAATAATTGATAGAGGCTCCGTCAGGTAAAAAAAGAAAATGTTCTCATAAAGACAAGCGCTCATAAAAGACACTGAAAAAGCTGACACAGGCCTGGAGAGCTTAGACCAAATCAACCTGGAGAATATTGCACTGAGACCAACAGCTGACTAGGAAATGTGCTTTAAACACACACACACACACACACCACTCAATAAACCCTTCTGCATCTGTAAATCCCAACGTTGGAATAACTGGCTGACATTTCTTATTTGGACTGTGAATTTTCCAAACTGTTTGAGAGTATCACACTGAATTTTCAATTTCACGAGTCTCAACACCATCGAACACCAATCCTCAGCCAGCAACAGGCATCTATAATACTCTTTACCATTTAGCATTGAAATACATCAGAAAAAATTATTATAAATTTAGAGCAACATTCAAAAAAGGCTTTTGTGGCTCACAATTCATGCAGAGTACAAACCCTTTGCCAGCACAATGCAACCATCTCAGCACTGAAGCTGCTCTCTGTCAGTCCCTTTGAATTCTGAGACATGTGAAGCTCTCCCTGTATTATCACCAGCTCTCTATTAGCCGTGTTTTTACTCAGTCTCTTCGGCGGTCACAGTGGAGGGACTCCGCTGTATAACAGACATATTGTTCCCAGTTCCAGTTGCTAGGAGACAGAGGAGTTTGATTACAACACGCAAAGTAAGATTTTGTGGTCACTTTGTGTACTTTCCTAAATCCTGTTCATTCCACTCAATTGCAGATCTGAAACATGTTAAATGCAGAGATCAGATGGTTAGCGGCATCACAATAGGCTGTGAAACTTTCAGCTTTAAACTGCAGCTGCATTCAGAAGAGCCAGGCAGAATGAACACGTAATTGTATCTGTGGCATCTAACAGCTGAAGTCTAATTTGAATGGATGAAATGAAGTATGTTTTTCATAAAACTGTTTTAGAATGGCTTCCTTAACATACCATAACAGTTTCATACACACAAAAAAAACATTCAATCTGCCAAATTCATTAATAAAATATGTTCAAATGCCAGAGCTAGCAGTGATCCCAATGCACACTACAGTACATACAACATAAACAGAACACCGTGGTTAATTAGCATCTCTCACATGGGAAGCCTGTAATTACTTGGGACTTTGCCTCTCCTGAATTATTAATTTCCTCTTTTAAAATATTTCAATCTGAACTATTGTGTCTCCTTGATATTCACTGCATTCTATAAAGTGTATGCAATCATCTTTAAATACAACATCCTATAGCGAGTGTCAACACCACCATCCCTTTGCTGTGCTCTGATGCAGTAATTGCAGCTTTCTTTCCATGCGTCCAGTTCAGAAATATTTCACCCCCGAAATAACGAGGATAAGGAAAATGCATTTGCACACAGCATGGCTGGGAAGGGAGGGGAGGGGCTGAGAGGAGAGGGGCGGGGCTGGGAAGGGGAGGGGAAGTGGCAGGGCTGAGGGAAGATTGACGTTGCGAGGAAGGGGAGGGGCGGGGCTGTGAGGAGAGGGGCAGGGAGGGGAGGGGGCGTGGATGGGAGTGGAGGGGCAGGGCTGGGAAGGGGAGGGTTGGAGATGGGAGGGGGGCATGGCTGGGAGCGGAGGGGCAGGGCTGGGAAGGGGAGCTGCAGGAAGGCAGAGAGACCTGAACAATCCTGTTGGTCACAGAGGAGTAAGAGATACAGTGACTGACAGTCCTTAAGCCACAGCTTTCCTTGCTTCATTTTACCATACTGCAGCATCCAGAATCAACTGACAGCACATTGCAAGGGAGTGGCATATTGACACAGACAGTGTGTGAATCCGAGACGTGCAGGTAAACAGGCAGTGAGACGCACTGCTGGTTTTGATACGACTGACCCCTTTGTACAATGGCTAAGATGCAAAAAGCACATACAACAGCAGTACAATTTCCACTTCTCAATATCATGGCAGAGAACTTCGGATAAGGCACTCCTTAAAAAGGTCTATGTTATGGTAATGTATCTGACCTATGAATACCGGCGTTATTTCCTATTGCTCTGTTTGTGAGACTATTACAGTTTTACCAATGTAAAGCTCTTCCTACAGTACGCTTATACTGTACATTCAGTGTCTTATCATGATTAGCCATGGTTTTAATCAAGCTCTACCACACACATTACTCATTTACTTTCCCTGCCTAGGTCTTAATAAGCTTTTATGCTTGATATTCCACTGCAAATGCTTTTTAGGGCATTTTTTTTGGTCTCTGCTTAGTCCTTGGATGCAACCACTCTGTCCTAATTATAATAATAACCTCCCCCTGCAGGCTTGAGGAGACAGGCATGAGCTAAGCAGGGACATGAAATTAGATCTGATTTAGATAAAAGGCTATTGCTTAAGACAAACACAATTGTATTAAATTTCCTCTTTGGCAGACAACACTCTTGTAGGCAAGGATACAGATACTTAATGAAACAGTTTGTTTGTAATCTTTTATTATGTTTTTCATTTAAATGGATTCTTTTAACTGAGGGCTCTGTGGACAGTGTGAGAGACTGCAAGCAGATTCACAGACCCTATTATTCTGAAGGATGCCAATAATCTTATCTAAAAAACCTCCCGCTGTTCCCTTGTGCTGCAGGAAGGCAGTGTGAATCCACACTACTGAGAAAGGCTTGCTCTCAAAATCACAGGGTTGGCTCTGTGCCTCTCCCAGTACTCTTAATCATGAACTAATATCTGAGTGAAGAAATAAATCAACCGCTCTGAAAGAAAAGCCATGATCTTGGGATGATTGTGTAGCACTCAAGCTTGAAGTGCAAGTAAATCAATGCAATGCAGTAGAACACACTACGGCCCCCAGTTCCACCAGAACACAACAATCCCCATAGCAGCACATCATGATTGTATTAGACCTGGAATAATCTGCAACCTATCCACAGAATAACCAGGAGCTGATTTAGTGAAGTGAAAATGCAATCCTCTTGAAGGTAATGATTCTCCTGAACCCTCCAGCTGAATCCTAGAACACAACAAGACTATTCTGTATGTATAGCACAGCTCTGGATGCTGAATTCTCGAACACAACAAGGCTATTCTGTATGTATAGTGCAACTCTGGATGCTGAATTCTAGAACACAAGGCTATTCTGTATGTATAGCACAGCTCTGGATGCTGAATTCTAGAACAGAACAAGGCTATTCTGTATGTATAGCGCAGCTCTGGATGCTGAATTCTCGAACACAACAAGGCTATTCTGGATGTATAGCACAGCTCTGGATAACACTTCTACAGTCCTATAAGTGGCAGGTCACATACCTCATATTAAAAGTGGGAAACCATAGGAATTCAATAGGAAACAATACAATCATATATAATTACATTTGCAACTTTCAGTGCTTTATTGTGTAGAATTGGTGATTTTTTAATGATCAAGACATTTTTGAAAAACATAACATAACAAATCTGATTGAAAGTTGGCATAAAAGTGGACAGATTGTTTTCTGACCTTTATTAAACCTCTAAATTCTAACAAAAATCCCAAGCCTTCACTAGGTGAGACAAAAGAGAGTCCCAAGCAGCCCCGCTGCTATTGTGTTCCATGCAGTCTGACTGCCAACACAATGCAGCTGCTATTGTGTTTCATGCAGTCTGACTGCCACGGCAATGCAGCTGCTATTGTATTTCATGCAGTCTCACTGCCACGGCAATGCAGCTGCTATTGTGTTTCATGCAGTCTCACTGCCACGGCAATGCAGCTGCTATTGTGTTTCATGCTGTCTCACTGCCACGGCAATGCAGCTGCGATTGTGTTTCATGCAGTCTCACTGCCACGGCAATGCAGCTGCTATTGTGTTTCATGCTGTCTCACTGCCACGGCAATGCAGCTGCTATTGTGTTTCATGCTGTCTCACTGCCACGGCAATGCAGCTGCTATTGTGTTTCATGCAGTCTGACTGCCACGGCAATGCAGCTGCTATTGTGTTTCATGCAGTCTCACTGCCACGGCAATGCAGCTGCTATTGTGTTTCATGCAGTCTCACTGCCATGGCAATGCCCAGACTCTGCAGAACATGCAGGGCAAGAGGACTCAAGGCCTGGCAGTGCAGTGAGAGGATTGCATCTGTTGCTGTTTAAATCCTCCACCACATACTGATCCAAACAATCCAGGGAGGTAAAGGCTTGTCTTATTAAAAGGCATGGATGGTGGGAGAATCACAATTAGAAAATTAATTAAAATGTAAATTGAGCTCTGATTCAATGCTTCTGCCTTCTAGCCAAAATACCTATATTCATCCTGTGTGTGCATATAATTCATTTAACACAGATATAAGTAGCAACATCTATAAATGCAAGTTCTGTACTGTATGAACATGTGTAAGCAGCTGGAGGTTAAACGAGCCATATCGCAGATCAGTGGAAACAGATTTCTATCAAAACACGAGACATTTTGTGTCTTCCCCTTGTTTTTGAGAATTCGACATCTGGCAACGGTATCCTCTAAATCTTTTTCTTAATTAACTTTGTTTATAGGAACAAGAGACTTTGCTGTTGTTATACGACCCTGGGTGTTTTCACACAGAAGGGCAAAGGATAGGAAAAAATCAAGAGAAGAGTGGCGGGCCACGAGGGAACTACAGTGAAAAAGATAAAGTCAATGAAGATGGCACAGGGCCAAGCCAAACACAGAACACAGCCAGCCAGCGCTGAACGCATTCACTTAGCAGAGAGCAGCCAACCCAAGAGGCCACAGGGTAGTCTAATGTAGTTAAGTAGAGATACGGCAGCAATGAGTGTCCCACAGGGGCAGAAAGAACAAACACATAGCCAAGGCTCCGATACTGTATTCAAGGCAGTGAAAAAGTGAAAATCCAGCTCACACCCAAGGGAACTTAGAGAAATCCACCTTACCTTTCATTCCAAACTTGGAGCGACGTCCATATTTGTTGATGAGGATGAAGAGCACCACAAGAAGGACACAGGCGAATCCAGCCAGGCCGACTGCAATCGACACCTGCAGTGGAGAGAGAGCCCTGGGGTATAAAACACTCCTGTGAAGCACAGAAACACCACACTGCTCAACCCTCCATAGCGCTTCATTGGTCATAAATAGAACCCAATCCCTATTATCTACATAGCTCAGAGTATTCCAGATTTAACCATTAATAATGCAGCATTTAGCCTTGACTAGGTCTGCTTTTCTATTCATATCACAGAATATTTCTTACTGAGTTTACAGCAAGACTTTCATAACACACAAAACAAATGCCCAACCTTTGAAAAATCTAAACTTAGAAATAGCAGTTTGAGCTACTCTGGAGCTTAACTAATGTTATGATTTGTTTAATTCATTTAATTTCAAGCTCACAAAACCTGGACTGAATCAATCTGCCATGCAGTGGATGTCTGAAACCTCCAGTCAGGAGATGTTTATAATGAGCTGAGGTTCTGTGATAGACAGACAAAGGCAGTGGGGTTTGTCAGCACACTCACCCCGAAAGTGTCCTCTTCTGGCTTGTGAGTTACACTCACAGGAGGCGTGGGGGTAACGGAATACACTAGCAGAGAGACAGAGACCAGGTTAGACGTCCTTATCATCAAATTAACCTCACTGTCCTTACAGTATGCAACACATTCCAACAGTGCTATACTGTAGAACTGGAATAGTGGGGCTATGATAAATAATTTATTTCTCATTCTTAAATAGTTAATGGCTAATATTTGATCTTCCAGATACATATTTCTACGCTGTATTTTACATACATGTACAACTAATTCAGATTTTCCTTTTTGCTGAAAGACTATCCCAATATTAATCACTGTACAAGGGACTGTGCAATTCCAAGCAGAACGTATGTCCAGTAATGTCTGTTCAGAGAAAATATCTGTTTACTTACAGATACTTAGGGTTAGGTTTTTTCATTATTATTACCTACAGAGAAAGTATTTTTTTTGTGAACTTGTCACACTTCAAAAACAAACAAGACAACAAAAAACAAAGCAAGCTGAACCAGTATAGATAGCATCCGAGCTATGCAACAGTGGAATTAAGTGAGCAGGTACTGCACTTGAGACTCGAGGGAAACTGGATGTTTTACAGCCAGACTGCCATTGGCAGAGTTCAACAGTGAAGAGAATCAATGCAGCCCCCCTCTTGCATTCCAGATACCCAGGCCTGCTCAATAATAATTAGCATCACATCTGTTGAACTTTCAATCCATTCATCTGGGCTTGATTTTGTAGTCTTATCCTTCGCTGGGACCGCTCAGCACTCCTCTGCAGGGTTTGACTGTGTGTAAAGCCTCTGTGCTGTTGAGGGAGTCAATCCACTTTATTGACAATCCTTGCCAGTCACCCACCCCATGAAGTCTGCATGTTGTAGTGAAGTGATCTGAGGGGGTCATGGAGGTGTTATGAAGTGGACATGAAAGGTGTAAGATGAAGGTCAACGTCAAAGAATGCACTGCCTTTCATTTTCACACGATGGTTACATTGGCACAGAAACTGCACTGCGGGTATCAGGTGTGCTTGTAGAATACATGACCAACCAAGACAGAGTTCTCCTTCAATAAGGAAGTGCTGCCACTGTTAGCTTAGAAGAACGACTTCCTGATAGTACCATGGTTTGCCTGAGCCCTTCATAAACACATGAGGACAAACAGCCTTTTTGTTCAACTGTTTTTCATCCTGTGTCCATTAAATCAATGTATTACAGCACAGACTTACTGGGATCGTCAGTTACTGTGTTATATCAATGTATTACAGCACAGACTTACTGGGATCTTCAGTTTCTGTGGAGGGAAAAACAAGGAAAAATCATGTGAATAAAAACTGCAAAAAGAAAACCTCAATAAAACATTTGAAATAAAACAGTGATGCAGAGTACTGTAATGACACCTGTAGTTATCTGACCAGATGAAGCCACACAGAAAAATTGGTAACATGGTGCAATTAAAAAAAAAAGCAGCAACTCCATGTGTAATGAATTGTGGGTCCCATCTTTCCTGGAATTGCACCCTATCCAGAGCAGTCAGGCATGCCCAGGAAGTGCCCTCACTCACCCTCGAAGGGGGCGTGCAGGAAGTGTGCATAGATCGTGTCGCTGACGAAGCCCAGCCCATTCCATGCCTCCAGGGTGTAGTTGCCGTTGTTGTAGTGTGTAGGGTTTATGAAGATCAGACAGCCCTCCTGGTAGTCCTGGTAGTCTCCCTTGTCAGTGTAGATGTATCCGTTGTCCCCGATCTCCACTCCATTGTGCAGCCAGCGCAGCTCTGGAGGAGGGTTCCCACGCACAATGAATTCCACACATGTATCGTGTCTGCGCTCAGGCTCCACCAGCTTCACGATGTGAGGGGGGTCTGCAGGGCAGGGAGGCACACACGTTACAGTGAGGCAATGCACTGAGCTGCTTATTTACTGCTTTTGTATTTGTTTTATTTCTGATGTCCTACCTCCCCTGTGCACAAAGCCCTGTTACACTGTGAAGCTATTGGCTACTCAGGTCAAACTAGTCCTGAGGTCCAGCCCTGCAACTGAGACTCTGCTGCAAGAGCTTTGATGGTGCTCTGAACAGAGCGTCAGTGAAATGAGTCAGAGCCTCAGAACACAACCATTTCAATAAATGAATCATTAGTGCATCAGTGAATGACCTCACATACTCTGAGTCAGAGTCTTAGAACAGGATTGGAGTGTTTAAGTATATAAACCAGCCAGCAAAAATCTTAATAATTCACATAGTTAGACAGTCTTCCTTTGTTATAGGTTTCTATTTTTGGTTTCCAATACCATAAAGTGACCCAATATAATTACGGTTTCCAATATTGCTCAAATGTTCAACAAGAATCTTTAAAGAAAAGTGAAATCCTGACCAAACATTTTCTGGCCAAACTCTATGTGTGTGTGTGTGTGTAGTGTGTGTGTGTTTAGTATGTGTGTATAGTGTGTGTGTGGGGAGGGGGAATGTACTTAGACTGCAAGTTCATGGCAATGTAAGTGCAGTTGATCTGAAACGTGATGCCATGTAGAATCACTACAATGGACGTAGGCACTTGCTTGTGTTCAGCGAGGGAAAGCTTCTTTTAAAAGAAGCTGGCTGGCCAGCTCACAGCATGCAGAAGATATGAAAGCAAGCGGCTTGGCTGCATGTGACCAGGAGAAGCTAGGTGTGCAGTGATTAGTGCAGACTCAGCTACCCAGTGAAATACTCTCAAAGCTGCAGGTAGAATACAGCTTCACTCTCCAGTAAAAGGTGTGTGTGTGCCGGGGACACTCACACTGAACGGACAGCAGCACAGTGGAGTTGGTTATCCCCACCACATTCTCTGCGATGCAGGTCAACTGAAAGCTGTTGTCCTCCCAGCTGACATTGAACAGAGTCAGGTTGATGGAGTGAACATTCGGCCAGTTCACGTTGGTCTGGAGGTGAGGGGAGAGAAAGAGCGAGTCAATGCAAGCAGCAGTGTGCAGCAGCCTGGCTTTGTGATAGATGCTCAAACCCATCCATCATATCCACACTCCAAGCTCACAGCATTCCCTCAGTGCAGCCGCTCTCACCTGGTGTGTGTTTATGGAGTGAAGACCCGTAACTATCCAGTCAACGTCGGGTAAGGGGGACCCCGAGCCGTTACAGGTGACCACCACGCGCTCCCCCTCCATCACCGTCAGGTTACTGTGGCTCACACTGATTTCTGGTAGGTCTGGCAAGGAAGAGAGGCAGGGAGACGAGTCATGGGCTGCGGCCTCCTGCAGTGCTTAATACCCTGCTTTCATTTCTTTGTAATAGCACAGCATGTTACAGGTTCCACTGGGTTTTTTTCTATGGCTGTTTGAATATGCAGCAGAGTGGAATTGGTATAACTTTCAGGCGTGTCTGACTGCATGGAGCTGCAGTGTTCCCTGGTTAAAAGGTATCCTCTATTACACAAAACTAGTTATACAGTAACTGCATGGTGTCAATTGTAAATGCCCCTATAATAAATTATAATTCAAATAAAAAGGCAGAACACATATGACAGCCCCCTAACTATGGCTCCTTAGTGCTGCTTTCTAAGGAGAAAGCAATGGACTTGCAGCAGAATGTTTTGCCCATTAATGATCCAGGCAGTCCTGGGCAGGCCAGTAAGACCTATTCAGCTAATTCCAATACACAGGATATAGTGTTAATTCATCAGAGTGGTCCTATACAATTGTCCATAGTGAGAATGTATTGTTTGAGGTGTTTTGAGGCTTGTGAATAGACAGCATGCCCTACCACACAGTGTGATGTTCATGTCCTGGAGTGGAATCACCTCCGACTCCCCATTCTTACAGAGCAGCTGCTGGGTGTGCAGCCCGGCCTCCTCTCGCTGCTGCCACAGCTGCACCCAGCGAATGTCACAGCTGCAGTTGAACAGGATGTTGTCCAGCCTCCTGCAGGAAAGCACACGACTTGGTTCAGTCACACGGGGACGGAAGTAGGTTAAGGACAACAATGTCTCATCCCACTGAGTGCCCCAAACATCCATCAGATTGCGCCTGGAGAGCAAAGCACGCGCTCCATATTCCAGCACCCCAGCCTATAGCATGTGCTGCCTGCTGCTGTGTGTGCTGCACAGGGCACAGAACACCACCCAAACACATGCACTAAACAAGGTGCACGTGCTTCTTCTTGAAGTCTCTATAGGAATGCTTGGATTGATACAGACAGCTGTGTTTTTAACTCATTCTTTGGAGCAATAAAGTCACTTTGCAGAACAGCCTGGAAAACACTGAATTTAAAGGTTTGTTGTGTAATAAGACATTTGTATCTAAAGTAATGATCCACGTGCACTGAAGGGTTAAATGTGGAAAGGACTGTCTCTGTGTAGAAGTACCCCAGCAGGAGGAACACTTCCATTGGTAACGCTGCTTTTGAACTTGGTTGCTAGGCGAGGAGGAAGCCCCAGTGCTGAATGTGTGAAGTGCTTTATTATAACCAAGACTTGTACCTGTGAAATTCTGCTGGGCTGTCACCAGCTTTAACAAGCAAACCCGCTGAAAGCTGGCAGGCAGCCTCTGCCTCTTTCCTTTCTACTCAGAAATGTTTGAAGCCGCGAATAAACTTGAGCAGAAGACACTGGTCTACAGAAACTGTTTGAACTAGTTGTAAATTAATTCAATTTATAGTGTTGCTCAGTAGACCTCAAATTACTGCCTGGACGGGCTTTCTTGACTTCCATTTCTAAAATATAATGTCTCCAAATAATAATGTATTTTTCCCAGTCCTTGGTGACATTAACAGATTTTAAAATGAATCTACAGACTGGCCTCAGATTACCACAAACAGCAGCTCTGGTAAGCCAATGAGGATAATCATTGCAACTGCAAGTTAAAACTCCTACTGTATCAATGGAAAAGCAAACAAACAAAATATTCAGCAATGGAAAGGTTCAATCTTTAGCTCTACAGTCGTTCGATAACAATGAGCAAGCATACATTCCAAACAGCAGGGCAGGGCCAGCTAATCTGTATTGATCATCTTAAAAAGGCACTGGAGAAAGAGCTCCCCTGGGGGGATTCATTTTACAGCATCATTAAGATAAATGAGAAAAAAAATAAATAAATATCATGTATATATATATATATATATATATATATATATATATATATATATATATATATATATATATATATATATATATATATATATATGTCTTCTTACAGCTCAGAGAGTTGCAGCGTCTGGAAGAGCTGCCAGGACAGGGTGCTCAGCGGATTCCTGGAAAGATTTCTGCCAATTAAAAAAGAGAGAGAAAAGAAATGACACACTGCCTGTCTGTGATTGTCTAAACTGCCAATTCAAAGAGGGGAACTCAGCAGCCATTTCAATACAAAGATCTTAAAGCAACAAGTTCAAGATCCATTTTACATAGAAAGAAAAGAAACAACCCGGTATCGAACAAGGAAAAACGTACATGAAAGTTAGATCCAGGAAATGTAACACAGAGAGAGCAGTGCTATCTCAGAGCCATGTCGGCTGCTGAATGTTGAAATGTGTGCCGTGGGGGTGCTGACAGAGCTAGGACGGGGTTCACAACAAGTGGATTATTCCCTGTTCAGTTCTGGGATTGCCTTGCGTTCAAATTAAACCCTGCTCAGTATTGGAAATTGAAATCTTTGGTCGATCTTCACAGCCCAGAAAAGTCCATTCTGTTTGGTTGTGGCCCAGCCACCAATGTGGCTCTCTGAAGGATGCAGTGAAACAAACAGCCCTCATTATCAATATTTATTGAATAGTTGAAATCCTTAATACCCAAACACTGCTGTGTTAGACCTTAACAGGCCTGGTGACAAGAAATCGATCGACTCCATGATGTTTTATTACATTGCATGCCCCTGCCTGGGCTGCTGTGTGCAGTGTGCAGGAAGGCTGTGCAGAGGCCGGGATGGTTGCCCTCCCTGCATGCCCTGGCCCTTCGATTCTGAAGACGGACCCCTGATTCAGAGAGCTTTCCTGGGGCTCTCCGGACAGCCAGCTCGGTGTCCATTCTGTTGAAAGGCTTGAAAGGCTGTTGTCTCTGAACCCACCTTTCTGCAAATGTATAGGGTTTAAAAGTCTGCCCTCACAGTATAATGCCACAGTGTGCTTGTTGAGACAGCTTTTTTGGTTTTAAAATGCAGTTCATTCACCAGAGTTGTGGGTAGTTTATTTAATGTTGGGCCAATGTGGCATAAAAACTACAAACTCCATTACCTTGAAAAAGTGCAATCAAATCAAGTTCCAGTGAAACAGTTAAATCAGAATGGTTATAACCCCTATCCAACTCCTTTGTTTTAATTGCGATGACAAATCCACCACAAGGTCTACAAATCCTCAAGGTTGTATAATTGGTCGTTTGCTAGAACAGGAATGCATTCTGTTATTGCTGTAAATAATCATGACATCCAAAATTAGATACTGCAGAGAATTGTAACACTTAAGTCATTTTAAAACCTAAAAAGCACCTAAGATTCATACAGTTCAAAACTGCTTTGCAAATGATGACAATTTTCTTGCTAGACAACATTTCTACAGATAAAACACACTAATTGATATTGGGGGTCATTGGTTTTAGTGCTGATAACGTCTCTGGGCCACGTCCATTTAATGTTTTCTCTGCAAGTTTTAAAGGCGTTATTGGTCTATTTGTGGTGAAACAGTTTAAATAGATACACACAGAGCAAACTGTACCTCATTCCCATCAAGAGTTGAAGATTGGCATCTCTCCTAATTTCTCTCCCAGTTTCAGCGCAGGCTGCTGTCTGTAGCTCTTTACTCTGAGCATGTCAGTGTCACCAATTCAGAGTCCATATTAGGACTGACAATGCCCTTGTGCTGTGTGTCTCATTATCACTCCTGAGACAGAGGGGAAGGGTGCCATGATTCCTAGCCCTCTGCTTTCAGAAACCAAGGCAAAACTACAAATGAATAAAACTGCTCTTTCCAAAATTCACAAGTGGAACTGGAGCTTGTGACCAGCTTCACACTACATGATGGTAGCAGGACAGTGTGCTGATATTGCATCTCAATACGATCCATGTGCCTGCTTACAAGAAACAATTAGGCAGATTAACCTGTGCAGTTATGCAGCCTCCTCTTGTAATCAAGCGCATGATAACATACAGTGGCTACAGGGTGCTGATTTCTGTGTGCACTGCACTGATATTGTAATTATACAGCACTGTATGTGCTTTTCTCTATTATAACTTACTTTCCATACTGTCTGCCAGGGAGCTTTAGAAACAGGACATGTTTATTCTGTGAGAATATTTATAAATAAATGAATACTTTCTCCAGTGCTCAAATTTGATATGCTCTCTGCAAAGTTCATTTAGTTTCATTACACCGTGTAACAATTTTTATTTATTTTTTTGTTCCTGGGTAGTAAGTGTTATTTCCTAATTGCTTATGCCTCAAAAGTATAGAAAATGGCTATTATTCCCCACAAACTTTGCCTTTGTGACCAGGACAGTGATATTTTGAAATTTACCTATTTTCCAGAACATTCCAGATAGATTCAGTGCTGAGTAAACTTGGAGTAACTTCTAGAACTTTCTAGAACTTTCCAGTAATATAAATAGTAGTATAAATACAGGGGCCTTAAGCCCACCAGTTCAGTTTAGTTCCAGCTGCCTAAGTGGATACATATCTGCATTTTTCTGAGATGGCATCAAGGTCATAGGAGACTTCAAAATGGTGGCATTCCTGATGGGTCTCCAAGGCGGTTTTACCAAGTTTCCCTGCTATCTTTGCCTTTGGGACAGCAGGGACACCAAGGCGCACTACCACAGGCGGGACTGGCCACAGCGGACCGAGTTCTCTGTGGGGAGGAACAACGTCAAGTGGGAGCCACTGGTGGACCCCTGGAAGGTGCTGATGCCACCACTGCACATCAAATTGGGCCTTATGAAACAATTTGTCAGAGCTCTAGATAAGGAGTCGGCAGACTGCAAGTACCTTCAAGACTTCTTCCCTAAGCTTCCCTAAAATTGTGTTACATAGTGTTATTTACCTTTAATGTACCATCTATTCATTTGTACCTAAGAACATAAGAAAATGTGCGAACGAGATGAAACCATTCAGCCCATCTAAGCTCGTCCGCTTCCTAGTAGCGGATTGATTTGAAAACTTTGTCAAGTCGAGTCTTAAAGGATCCAGCTGACCCTTCCTCAACAACATGACTAGACGCCCATTCCATACCCGGACCTAATGCTTTGTTCTAGGCTGAATAGATTCAGTTCTTTCAGCCCATTTTTTGTAGTTCATTCCTTTAAGCCCTGGGATTAGTCTGGTTGCCCTTCGTGGGACTCTCTCCATGTCCCTTTGGTGCTGTGGTGACCATAATACCAAATTTGACAGGCTTGTTGCTTATCCCCTGATGTAAATGGTTGATGTAGATAAGAAACATCAGCCCCAGTTCCAAGTTTCCCCTCTTACAAGTACTCTCTGCTTCCTGTGTTTTAAACAGCTTTGTATCCACTTGCATGTGCTACCAGCCCTGTGGATTGCAGTTCGGTATATTCACCTTTAATGTGTCTATTGATTTGTATATGAGATCTAGCCAAGGCATTTGAAGGTCTTCTCACCTCTCAAGCTCTTAATGAATAACACAGTTTGTAGAGAAAACCAGATTGTCCCTAACTGTAACTTGTGCTTCTTTTCAAGATACAACAATGAAGTTCATTTGAAAATCATATGCAAAGAGGGAGTAGTAATACTGTAACCTATCTTAGAATCTGTCCTTTTTTAAAACGTTCTGTTTACTTTTCATTCCCTGGCTTGTTAGAAAAGCAGAACAATGCATTTTCACATATTGAGATCCCCTTTACAAAGCTCCCTAGGAACTCTTGTGCTCTTCATTATCACAGGATAATAACTATCAGAAGAGCAATGCCACACCCCAGCTCTCTCGTGGGCAGAGCAGGCCTTCTTTAATAATGCATGCAATTCAAACCCAGTGCCCCAGACCTGCTAACTGCCTCATTAAAGTGATAATGGGGGTATCAGACTGGTCCAGAGGGACCTGCTGGGGTAGGGGATGATGATGGGGGTATGAATGGGTTTTGTATGTTTTTCCAACTTATCCAATCTCCATTGCTGCTGTTGTTTTCACTAGAATGCATATCACAAGACTACCAGGTCACACTTTTTATTTTATGTAAGGAACCAGAGAAATAGATCATTCTGAATACTAGATAAAGCTTGACAGATGTAAACCTTTTTCCCCACATAGAAGCACTGCCCATTAAGGACACAGATGCAGAATGTACTTTATCATGTTTAGGCAGAGAGCAGTCAGTTCCAAAGCAGTAAATGCATTGTGTGATAAGTGAATATGTAGTGTGTCTTTTATTGTTCAGGAGGTGTGATCTTGTGTAGCTCTGGGTGATCAAACTGTGCAAAATGATATCCTTTATAATAAGAGACTCCCCAAACTACCATGTTTTGGAAATCACAAGACCAAAGATTTATTTGGTCAGGAACTGCTATTAAAGAAAACAAAAGTGCTTGTGGTGTTTATTTAACTTACAATTGTGCTGCATGCACTGTGCACAGGATGACATCTGAACACAGGATACGAGGTGTTCAAACTGTAACACATCCTCAACTTGATTTTTCAGAATTGACTTCCATTTAAAAAATCATTTTACAGTAATAATAAAAGTGAACATAATTGGAACAGCTAATTTAGTTTACTGTTCTTAGAGAGGCAAATAAAGAGCAGATGTTGTTAATAAGAAGATTATCGAAGCCCAATTAGTTTTGTGCAAACAGCACCTGCAATAAATACAGCTGGGTCTCCCTGTAAAGAACTGGTATTTAGATAATGGCTGCTTTATATTTCAATGTGGCCAGCAGCTCTCTGCTGTCAGGAATGGGTTACCAAGCCACACTGCTGCTGCTAGGAACCAACATGTTTCCAACTTCAGAAACTTCAGAAATCATGTGTTATTAACCTGTCAACTGGACTGGCTCCCCCTTCTTCTGTAGTATAACAAAAGCAATTCAAACTGTCCCGATACAGAGACTGAGAGGATCTGCAATGTCTTTAGCACACCATTCTGAGTGATATTCAGCACATTTCAAAAGCAATTCAAACTGTCCCGATACAGAAACTGAGAGGATCTGCAGTGTCTTCAGCACACCATTCTGTTTGATATTCAGCACATTTCAAAAGCAATTCAAACTGTCCCGATTCAGAGACTGAGAGGATCTGCAGTGTCTTCAGCACACCATTCTGTGTGATATTCAGCACAGATGGAATAATGGTGGCTTAATGAAAGCAATAATCATGTGTACTGTACATGGAACTAGTGGAAGAGTGCCAGGCCTGGGCAGTGTATGCTAGACATGGAGGATCACAACCATACCCTCCCTCTCAGTGTGGAAGGCTGGGAATGAAACAGTTAAACTGGTCAAAGGAAGATGAACTGGAGCTTAAAAGAGAACTCAAGCCTGCTTTCACACTGGCTGAGGGAAGCATCCTTTCCAAAGGTCACCTATCGTATAGAGAGGAGAAATGTCAGCTTAAATTGGATTTGGGGGAAAATCAATCATCAGACGTGACACCAGCCCTCCGCAATGAGCAGTCACAGTTATTATGTGTGCCAGACCATATTCATACAGAATACATTTTGTTTGGGCAACTGACAATATAACAGGCAAACTGCCTTAGTTTTTATTATTCTGTTAGCAAATGTTTTATTCATAAATCTGTGCCAGAAGGCAGAAAGTGTTGTTTATAATTGTATAACATACAAGATGTGCACCAGTTAAGAAAAGCACATTTCTGTGGGCGCCACACATTTTATTATTGTTCTTTTTTTCAATTTTAATATTTGTGAGAAAAACATCTTTTTGTGGAAAAGTTCACTTTTCTTAAATATTTGTAACTGTTCAGTGACACGCTTTTCCGGCAGCTGATTTTGGGAGCTATAGTGCTCTTTATAAGCAGCTAGACCCTGGACCTTGTCAGTAAACTCTTGCACCCGTCTGATGAGAGAGCAGTGAACTTTGCAAATGCCACCTCAACACACACAGCCTGGACTCCTCCCAGAACATCAGGGACAGAGCGAGAAGCAGTGTTGGCTGTCTACATTCTTTCACTAGAGAAACAGCTTGATTTGTCAAGTTATCTCTCCTGAGAACACCCCAATGGTGACCTCCACAGGGTCATTGTCAGTGTTTCAGATTCAAACACCTCTGCTTCTCCTCCCAACACCCTGTACTCTGTAAATATCACATCGATACAAATCATGTATTACCACTTACACAAGTGATAACTCATTTAAAAAGGCACCAAACAGATCAGGTACCTACTGTCCTTACACAATATGGCCTGCACCCCAGAGCTATAAATGCCAGGCTCTGTCCCACTTACCTCCAGCTGTCCCTGAATTTCTTGAGGCCGTGTCCCCCATACGACCCACATACACAGTACCTGTCAATTATTCATGACTTTTCATTCTAACTGCTTTAAATGTAAATTGAGGTGTAGCATTAAAGTAAGTTTCTCCACAACCATGGGAAATACAATTAAAATGGAATAAAATCGTAGCATTTTGTGAGCCTGGCAGAGCTATCTGGATTTCATTGCAGCTGAATTTTCTTGCTTATTGTATATGGTGGTTGTTTCTGAGGGACACAAACCATTGATATTCTAATGCATTCTGTGTCCAAATCTATGCAAATTTGCACATTTTGTTTTAACGCTCCCCTGAATTAAAACAGCCCCTGCACATCTGAGAAGGATCTCCCTGATTCAACTCTAAGCAACAGGGTGACTAGTTAATCTTCCTTCAGACACACACATCAATCAAATACACAATGGAGACTTCTTCAAGAAAGTGATCATTCAAGCAATGAAATCAATATTTGGTGGCGACATCAGAAGCACATTTAAGACTTTTATTGCCCTCCTATAAGGGTCCCCCCCTTTCCCAAAACAAGCCCTGAGGTTTGAATAATAAACAGACCCAGTAAGGACATGAATCGTTGCTCAGGTCTCAGCCAGACGAGCCTCTACAGAGCCCTGACAGCACACACCGTTTCATTATTTTCTTGCTTGAAAGCTGGTGGCACAATCTTTATGGGAAAGCACTCCTCCATTTCCAAAGAGACCCTCCCTGGAGCCTGGCAATGTTCAGCAGTCAGGCTGAGAAAGATTAACAGCAAATACAAACAATATCGCAAAATAGTTTTTGTGTGGCTTTGAATACACAGAGTCCGAAACGTGTGACAATAAGAAGGATCCCATTTACTGCAGAAGCAGCTACCGGGAGTATTACCTGGGGGTTTCTGAAGCACCACAAAGACACATATTCATTTAGGAAATTGTGCAGGGACATCTGGCCCATTCATTCTGTGCATTGTCTTTCCTAGGCAGATTAGATTAGAACAGTCTCTCCTTTGCGAAGCATAATATTCCTTGTGAGGGGAACAAGAGGGCATGATGATGTCATACTTTTTGCGAAATAAATGAACAGACCTTTCCAGGCAGTGTAAAAAGCAAGGAGTTAGCAGAACAGCAGGCAAGATGAAATTGGCAATATAAGTGTTTATGGCTTCCTGCCACCCCCCTGCCACTGCCACCCGCAATCCTTCTGCCACCTCATTGGCATCAGCACTGCCTACCAGCGAGTCATTAGCAATAATGGCCTGCTTTTCTACTGGACAGCTGTTTTAATGCCAGGGGAAATATAGCACTGGTTCCCTCATTTACCATTACGCCTGATTTCAATACATTCTCCTGCAGCATTCAATCTCAAATAGCTTGTCTTCAGTAAACTATTACAGTACATGAATTAAAAGCAAATTCAATAGGACTTTAAAATGTCCTTTGGGGTGTACATAAGTAGAATCCCTTCACTTAGGCAGAAGCATTGATTAGGCCTCCTAGCTTGTGAATTGAAATCCTCATTTCTGTTTCAAATTTCAAACAACTAGACAGGAGGTTTAACAAATGCATCCTCCAAGATGAAGGGCTTCTACCTGTAATTAAGATTGTCTCAACCAAAACTACCATATTTATACACAACCGTACTACAATAAAAAAAAGGACTGGGTACTTTCACCTTAACTGGGAAAGCACTTGTAACACATCTTCTCTGCTAAGAAGAACTGTACGTAGTAAGAAAGTAACATTCATACACAAACCCCAATGCCATCATCACTGTCCCATTGGATCTGCCCATTGTAACGTTCATACACAAACCCCAATGCCATCATCACTGTCCCATTGGATCTGCCCATTGTAACGTTCATACACAAACCCCAATGCCATCATCACTGTCCCATTGGATCTGCCCATTGTAACGTTCATACACAAACCCCAATGCCATCATCACTGTCCCATTGGATCTGCCCATTGTACCACCACAGCCCTGGTACGGTACGTGATATTTACTGATGATTCACTAAAGAATGAAATACTACATAGATATAAAAGCTCTTAAAGTATAGTTTTATTTTATGCAATTTGATCTGCCCTGTTCCACTTCACTGTGTTGAAAGTAGTACAATCAATAAGTGACAGTGGACTGTAGCATTGTGACTGCAGTTTAACAGCACTACAGCTGATGGGTTTACATACAGGTGTGATCATTTACACTACAGGTCATCAATACTCTGCTGTTAAACCCTATAAAGAGAACAGAGCTGTGAATGTGCTTGATAACCAGAGAGAAGGACTAAAACAATGCTTCCCTTACTAAGGGTGCTCTTGGGAATAGAACGCTGAAGAATTTCAGAACAAAGTCAGTTGTTGCAAAGTTGTTTTCATGGCATAGCTGGAGGAAAAAATTTAAAAAAAATCTGTCTCTTATCAAATGGTTTACATTCTTCCTATGCAAACCTCTTATTTGTTCCAGCCTTGTGAATCAGCTGCATTTGATGAGGCTTAGATTAAATGTCAGTCTCAACTATTTCTCAAATTGAAGGTGCAAGATGCAGGAATTTCACTCTTAAGATACCTACAGTGTGTAAATATACAGAAAGTGTCACAAAAGACCCTCTGTGGGAGAAATGAAGAACACAAGAATCCTGGCAACAAGACAGCTCCACACCCTGGTGATGAGCTGCACAGTAGCCACTACATCAAAGTGTTCATGCATTAATAGTACCTGCAAACAGTGTCTCCAATTGTGACATTGTGGCAGGATGACAGAGGTTTGAGGCTCAGAGACAGTGGAAGGGGCAAAATAATGATCTTTATTAAACAAAAAATAGGCACAAGGGCCAACAAAAAGGTTCAAACAAAATACAGAAATGCAGGCTGGGCATTCGCCTTCACTACAGTTTCTTTTTCACCACACCACACCACACCACACCACACCACACCACACCACACCACACCACACCACACCACACCACACCACACCACACCACACCAACAAACAAACAAACTCACCCCAAAACTCTTCTCCCTAACAAAGGGTTTCAGCTGTCTTTTATAGTCTGTGGCTGGAGCCCAATTAACTAATAATTAACAATTAAACACTTAAGGCTCCAGCCACATTCTCACATGCATTTTACAGGGAGGAATTTAACCCCCTCCCTGCCAATCCAAAACAAACCAAGAATCACAAAAACATAATGAAAACAGTAAAAATAACAACAATAACAAAACACAAATTTATAGGGGTGAGCTAGCACCCCATCACAGACATCCATGGGTTAATTCACTGTCATTCACGTCATACCCACTGCATTACACACATACATCCACCACTTCATACCCAGTGCATTACACAGATACATCCACCACTTCATGCCCACTGGATTACACAAATATATACTTCATACTCACTGCGTTACACAGATGCATCCACCACTTCATACCCACTGCATTACACAGATACATCCTTCATACCCACTGCATAACACAGATACATCCACCACTTCATACCCACTGCGTTACACAGATACATCCACCACTTCATACCCACTGCATAACACAGATACATCCACCACTTCATACCCACTGCATAACACAGATACATCCACCACTTCATACCCACTGCATTACACAGATACATCCACCACTTCATACCAACTGCATTACACAGATACATCCACCACTTCATACCCACTGCGTTACACAGATACATCCACCACTTCATACCCACTGCATTACACAGATACATCCTTCATACCCACTGCATAACACAGATACATCCACCACTTCATACCCACTGTGTTACACAGATACATCCACCACTTCATACCAACTGCATTACACAGATACATCCACCACTTCATACCAACTGCATTACACAGATACATCCACCACTTCATACCCACTGCATTACACAGATACATCCTTCATACCCACTGCGTTACACAGATACATCCACCACTTCATACCAACTGCATTACACAGATACATCCACCACTTCATACCCACTGTGTTACACAGATACATCCACCACTTCATACCCACTGCGTTACACAGATACATCCACCACTTCATACCAACTGCATTACACAGATTCATCAACCACTTCATACCCACTGTGTTACACAGATACATCCACCACTTCATACCAACTGCATTACACAGATACATCCACCACTTCATACCCACTGCGTTACACAGATACATCCACCACTTCATACCAACTGCATTACACAGATACATCCACCACTTCATACCCACTGCGTTACACAGATACATCCACCACTTCATACCCACTGCATTACACAGATACATCCACCACTTCATACCCACTGCGTTACACAGATACATCCACCACTTCATACCCACTGCATTACACAGATACATCAACCACTTCATACCCACTGCATTACACAGATACATCCTTCATACCCACTGCATAACACAGATACATCCACCACTTCATACCCACTGCATTACACAGATACATCCACCACTTCATACCCACTGCATTACACAGATACATCCACCACTTCATACCCACTGCATTACACAGATACATCCACCACTTCATACCCACTGCATTACACAGATACATCCACCACTTCATACCCACTGGATTACACAGATACATCCACCACTTCATACCCACTGCGTTACACAGATACATCAACCACTTCATACCCACTGCGTTACACAGGTACATCCTTCATACCCACTGCATAACACAGATACATCCACCACTTCATACCCACTGCATTACACAGATACATCCACCACTTCATACCCACTGCGTTACACAGATACATCAACCACTTCATACCCACTGCGTTACACAGATACATCCACCACTTCTAGGCCAACAGAATGCATCTCTTTTTATATTGGGATTGACTAAAGGTCCCTGTCTGATTTATAAAACTACTCAGAGAGAGTGCTAGCAAGAAGTCACAGGCCATTACCCTACCCCTGGCTGCCCTATTAGTCTGAGAAACAAGTACACCGATTTCTACGAAAAAAGGCAATCCTCTGAGTGGCAGACCTGAATCTCCAAGCTGACCTCCCTGTCTCTCTGTCTCATCCTTGCTTCATGTTCGCGGTGACCGATCGATTCCTCTTGATTGTGTGCTGACAGCCAGGACAGTGCAGAGGAGAAATGACAAGAGAACCAGTTCATCAATGTGTGCAGGGCTGGATCAGACCGACAGACCCATCTGAAATTCTTAACTTAGCAGGTCCTCACATTCACCCCCTCCCCTCTAGCTCTCAGTCAGCTGAACAACGAGTTTGCTGATCCTACACCAACAAACACTCTACTCCACATAAACCTTGTGTTACACAGCAGTGATGTTTAACAAGCTGCTTCAGTTCTTTACATCACTCCAATACAATCACAATCTGACCAACGTTAGCCTGTCATTTCTATTCATATAGTGCCGCATGCAAACACACACAATAAAACCATTGAGGAGGAAGAAGCAGCTCTTATTGCCTTTGTGTAGACACAAAGAATGAGGCACGATCCTTCCAAGAGGTTATGAATTCTACATTAGCCCAGTCCTGCTTCTGCATGCAAACAAAGTCCTGATCTCTGTCCAGAAGAATCTTCAGATCAATGTGATCATTATGATTAATTACAAGTGTGCAGGTCACTCTCAGATTTTTAAATAATGTAATACACATTCAAGTAAGATCACAAAACACAATTTCTCTGTTGAGGCTTGTGTCTATAAGCAATCCCTGACAGTGAGGCCCCTGATTTTAGTCCTCTTGATTTCTAAAACCTTTCTTTCTGTAATACAACATTACAGCACTGTCAAATTCCTATTAGTAAAACAACACTACACCACTGTCAAATTCCTATTAGTAAAACAACACTACACCACTGTCAAATTCCTATTTGTAAAACAACACTACACCACTGTCAAATTCCTATTTGTAAAACACTATAGCAATGCTACTGTCAATCCCTGCCTGAGAAATCCCTGTGCTAATTCTTCTTCTGGTTTTATACACTTAGATTTACCTTTATCCTCACACTTGCTTAAAATGGGGTCTTCGAGTTGTGTTTGGCGCGGATTGCTCTTCAAGAAGACTTGCTTTGAAGGACTGTGTGTGTAATGAATACATACTCATGCAAGATGGATTGGAGTGAACGAACCCTCTGTTATTATTATTATTATTATTATTATTATTATTATTATTATTATTATTATTATTATTTATTTCTTAGCAGACGCCCTTATCCAGGGCGACTTACAATCGTAAGCAAATACATTTCAAGTGTTACAATACAAGTAATACAATAAGAGCAAGAAATACAATAACTTTTGTTCAAGTGTGACAAACCACAATTCAATAATACAGCAGATAATAGTGATAGTTACATCAGGATATGATTAAATAGTGATAGTTACATCAGGATATGATTAAATACAAAATACTACAGGTTAAACTCTGTTGAACAGATGAGATACGGCCATCCCCCAAAACACATCACATCTCTTTATTTGCAATCTGCACAGTTTGCAAATTTCTCATTGGTTTACCACGCTTTACAAAGCATCGACCATCTATTTCAATTATTACACAAAATAAGACATTTCAAGAAGGTTCCCAGTGGGGGCATGGGGGCACTACACAGGACTGCCTCTGGACTGACTCTGACCAGCATTGTGTGGGTAAGAGGTTCCCAGTGAGGGCATGGGGGCACTACACAGGACTGCCTCTGGACTGACTGTACCAGCATTGTGTGGGTAAGAGGAGGCTTTACGCATACAGGTACTGTACAGCACAAGTTAACAGGGTGCTGAGGAAGGCAACATCTATCATTTTTATAAAGCATTTTGTAACAGTGTAAAGAACAGAACAGCCTAGGGAGTATAAATCACAGTTAATTTCATTCAGCATAAAGTCATTTTTCACTTCAAATCGAAAGCATGCTGGGCTGACCTAATGCTCTATTTTCACACCATTTTCCAACATGTTCTGTGAGATAAACCCCCTTAACCACGGTAGATTCTCACTGGTTTTGTGCGAAGAAGGAAATTCAAAGAGGATTAGAGATTACGGAGTCAGTGAAAAAGGGCTCTGCTGTGAGGTTTCACACAGAGACAAGCGGGGATGTGGTTTATATACTTAAGAAGCGTCACTAAAGACCTGAGCCCCCGCTAACTTGTTATCTCTGCAGCCTCTTCCACTAATGTGGTCTTATAAAGGACTTTAAAAGAAGAAACAGGCACACTACATGACATGGCAGTGTTTAGCTCAATTAATGTTAAGTGCATCACTCTTTACTTTCCAGACATTTCTATCGTATCATTCGCAGAACATATTTAATTTAAACATGAACAGTGCAGTTTGCTTTATAAATTGTACTTGGTGAAATTGGTGTATACAATAGCAAAATCTGTTTTCAGAGAACAGATGCTGCATAGATCTGCTTGCATATAATCCTGAGGACTAGCAGCAGTATCTTCCTGCTTCTTGTTAAGACTTTTCTATCATTGATTAGAAGCCTTGTGGAATGATTTCTCATTCAGAAAGGTTAGATGCTGTGGAACAGAAACAAACAAGCAGCGGCTCAGATCCTCTACCTCTCTGCAGGCTTGTGATGCTTTTCCAGCCTTTCTTTATCCCTGCTATCTCTGGTCCTCTACCTCTCTGCAGGCTTGTGATGCTTTTCCAGCCTTTCTTTATCCCTGCTATCTCTGGTCCTCTACCTCTCTGCAGGCTTGTGATGCTTTTCCAGCCTTTCTTTATCCCTGCTATCTCTGGCATGAACGATGGTTTTAAAGCTCACACAAAGTTCAGACACTTCACTTCATGTCCCAATGTTGGAGGTGATGTCAGTGATGTGCTCGCCCCCAAATACAGAACATAAAACCGCAATACGAGAGCCTGGGCAGCTGTGAACAATGGCTCTGTTCCAGAGAGCCCCAGGTAATCCTGCTGAGACGCTACATCTCCTTTCCAGTTTAAAAGACACGAGAAATGAGAGCACAGCTTCAAAGCAGCAGCATACTAGACTCTTGGTTTCCAAACAGGCATCCATTTCCTTGTTTAATGTGAGTGACAGAGCAGCAAGCATGCTTCCAGCTGCTATGTACACAGCGTGTCAGTCCGAGTGCTGATTGAGGAGGCAGGGGCTGCTGTGTGGTCTGTTATTGTATAAAAGCCTGAAATCAGCAATGCGCCTGCCTGTAGTAAAGCGCTACAGAATACCCTCTTTTATCAAATTCTAACAAGTGCCAAACGGAAACCTCATTAAAGAAGAATCTTTTCCTTTCACATTCCTGTCTTTTGATTAATGGCCCCCATAGCATCCATGCCATTGACATGAATTAGAGTGGGTCCCATGCATTCCCAGGTCAGACAGATCGCTAGTCAAGGTATTGATCTGCACATGATGCCAAACTGGCTGGCATGGTCTTCTACTGCCAGTGAAGTGACAAAACAGTACCTGTCACCCTGTAATCCGAATCTAACTGCTAGAAATCCTGCTGTGGAAAAACTCACTGCCGTGGAATGGACTCAGACAACCACAGCACGATGAAAACACATATTTAATTCCAAGAGATCCACAGATTCAGACAAACAGACACATGCAGGCGATCACAGAGTAATGCAAGGAAAAGGGTGGTATGCAATTCCGTGGAAACTGTGGGCAATGACTGGCAATAGTACTGAAGATGCAAAGGCAGCAGCTTGTACTTTCTTTGCTGCGAGTGAAATTGATAGAATGACAGCTCTAATTGGCACAACGGTGCTTCTAATTGTCACAATTTAAATCATGGAGGCTTAATCTCGGAACCTCAAAGCAACTTTGCTACTGGTAAATGATTTGCATATGTGATGATGCTTAATTATGAGAGAAAAATGTAAATCTTGTTATTTTGAAAAAATAAAACTAGAGGAATATACACGCCCTCATAGCGCAGCTAAATTGTGTTGGAGCAGATGGGCTTTATTTAAAACCACAGTAACTGGTCTGAATTCATTAGTCTTGCTAGGTGCTGTATTGACAGTGCTGGAGAGTGACGAGGTCTCTGTTTATAACCAATTTAAACACAGAATCTGCAACATATTCTTTCCACACTGCCTGCCCCCAGGCAATGTGCCTCAAGCCTGCCCTAAAGGAACCCCTTTCTGACAGGGAGAGACGGCAGTTCTCTCTTCATTGCCATCTCCTTGGCCTCTCTGACACCAAGCAAACAAGGGAGCCATTTAGCACCAATTGGTATGTGTTTTTTATGATGTATTAACTGAAGAGCAAAAAGCAGGATCTCTTTTTTACATTACCGATAGCTTGGATTTGTGCTTCTTTTTGAGACAAGAAGGTCATGCCTGATACCTGCTTTTATGTCTGATCTACTTTCTATTTGTCACCAAAGATACAGTTCTGTATAGAATGAGGGTTTCTGCAGAAATACAGTACTACATTGCTAGTGATTAAACCTATCAAAGGTACTGGTTGTTGTGCACTAGCTACACTCAGCTGCCCCACAGCCATATATAATAAAGATCTAGGGTGTCGATGCACAGCCCCCTGTGCTTCCACTGCAGTATCCTGATGCCCATGCTCTATACGGTATCCTGATGCCCATGTTCTATACAGTATCCTGATGCCCATGCTCTATACAGTATCCTGATGCCCATGCTCTATATGGTATCCTGATGCCCATGATCTATACAGTATCCTGATGCCCATGCTCTATATGGTATCCTGATGCCCATGATCTATACAGTATCCTGATGCCCATGCTCTATACGGTATCCTGATGCCCATGCTCTATACAGTATCCTGATGCCCATGCTCTATACGGTATCCTGATGCCCATGATCTATACGGTATCCTGATGCCCATGCTCTATATGGTATCCTGATGCCCATGCTCTATACAGTATTCTGATGCCCATGCTCTATACGGTATCCTGATGCCCATGCTCTATATGGTATCCTGATGCCCATGCTCTATACAGTATTCTGATGCCCATGCTCTATACAGTATTCTGATGCCCATGCTCTATACAGTATTCTGATGCCCATGCTCTATATGGTATCCTGATGCCTATGCTCTATACAGTATCCTGATGCCCATGTTCTATACAGTATCCTGATGCCCATGCTCTATACAGTATCCTGATGCCCATGCTCTATACAGTATCCTGATGCCCATGCTCTATATGGTATCCTGATGCCCATGCTCTATACAGTATCCTGATGCCCATGCTCTATACGGTATCCTGATGCCCATGCTCTATATGGTATACTGATGCCCATGCTCTATACAGTATTCTGATGCCCATGCTCTATATGGTATACTGATGCGCATGCTCTATACGGTATCCCGATGCCCATGTTCTATAGTGTAGTACACATTGCAAGTGCTATATAGACCCCTCCTTACCATCGACACCTAATTGAACCCCCTCCCTTCTGCACCCCAGAATGAAATCTTCCACGCCACCTCCACGGGGCCCCAATCTGCATTCGTAACGAGGTTCAATTAGCTGCACATCTGCTGCGCTTGTTACTGGGTGGACGGGGCTGCCGTGACATTCTCTATTCATTACATGTTAATGAGGTACTCCAGTTTAACTTGTCCATTCCACTGTAAATGAAACGGCTTCAAGCCCCCTCCCTCACCACACATATACAGCCAGATCTTATTGTAATCATGCAAGAATCAACACCCCCCTTCAATTGAAATGATACTCAGCTCCGCTAACTGAGCCAGGGATTTGCTGGATGTGTGGATTGGCCTTCTCGGATTAGAGGTGGCAATTCATTCCTCTTGCTATTTACTGACTCTTTGGAATATCATAGCCTCCTGCCATCCTGTGTGACACGATCCTCTGTGAAAGAAGTCACCTCTGAATTCACTTTCTATCTCATAGCTCTTTCTGCTACTCCCTCTATCACATAAATACACACACACTCTCTCTGATAAAGCTGCATTAATAAAAACAATTCCTCTAGTCACCACTGGGGGAGCTCAATTTGGAAACACCTTGCTGCTTCTTTCTTAAAATGTACTTATTATTATTATTATTATTATTATTATTATTATTATTTATTTCTTAGCAGACACCCTTATCCAGGGCGACTTACAATTGTTACAAGATATCACATTATACATTATTTCACATTATACAGATATCACATTATTTTTACATACAATTACCCATTTATACAGTTGGGTTTTTACTGGAGCAATCTAGGTAAAGTACCTTGCTCAAGGGTACAACAGCAGTGTCCCCCACTGGGGATTGAACCCACAACCCTCCGGTCAAGAGTTCAGAGCCCTAACCACTACTCCACACTGCTGCCCCTCTTATTAGACAAGAGAGCTGGACAAACAATTCCTTATTCTGACACCTTCCTCCCCTGTCTAATGTGTATGCTGCTCAAATCCCTGTAATGTATTTAAACAAGTCATTCAAGAAGTATGTAAGTATTGTTCACATTAGAACCCTTTTACTCACATGTAACGCAGATGTGGGTTCTTGCCAAAGGCTCGTGGCAGTATGCTTCGAAGGCCTGAGTTTATGATGGTGCTGAAAATAATGAAAACACACATTTCAATGCTTTTAGGATGGCATTAGTGATCTCATACTGCAGATACACTACCTTGACCAGAGCAATTGATAAGGATTACCATAGGAAATATCCCCTGAAAACAAAGAAATCCATGCAATCAGAACTCACAGTCTTTGCAGTCCAGTGTAGAGCTCCATGTCCACTGAGTTCAGTGTCTGGAGGCCTCTCCAGTTCTCAATGTGTCTGTGTGAAAACAGAAGACCCTGTGGTTAGTGTTTGGGGTTCATCACCAAGACCAGCCTACTTAAAGCTTCAGAAATGATGTGCACAATGTTTTATAGATGACAGAGCCCTGTGACTGGGATAGAGCCTGGATGAGCCGTGGGACTGCTCCTCATTACTAACATGATGCACACTGCTACTCTATATTGTGGGTCTTTCTGCTACCTGACCAGTAACACAGAACATCTACAGTAACTGTAAGAAGGGGGGTTGTTATACAATGTGATTAAAGCACAGCTTTAATACTAACTTTAATAATCCACACACACACACACACACACTGTGCTTTAGCAAAGCCAGGATAATACAGTAATAACCTCACACAAGAGAGACATTCCAGTGAAAAGGAAGCTGACAAGGTGGAACAAGACAGAACTAAAAGAAACACAGGAACTAATAGAAATCAATACATCAAGAGCTAGAAAATGAAAATGAATGGCATTTCAATTGATTGTGGTGCTCCTTGCAGACTGCACACAAGCCTTTCCTGTGTGGGCTAATTGAGTCATTGACTAATTGACTAACTGATGAGTTAAGCCATTCAGCAGTTAAATGAGTTGCAATGAGGATGCAATGCTTCAGACTGGTAGCAAGCCCTGCTTTTCTTCAGTGACTGCATCCACACCACCCAGTCCGAGACAGGCTTGCACATTCTGTATATGGAGTGTTTAACACACACTGAGCGCAAATGTAACCCTAAAAGCCCTGATTATTACACAGTCTTCTCTTTGTGTTCTCATAGCCAATCTTGTACCACAACACGCATGTCAAAACAAACATGCATTTTCTTTTAGAAAATATGAATCCGGCAACACACTTGGTGAAGGAAAGCTTGCATGATTGCTTTACTTTCTTTAACCTAGTGTGGTGCCAGCTACCACTTACTAAAAGAAAAGAAACATTGTCCCCTCTGAACACAAAGCAATGGAACAGCCTGATAGCAAGGATTATAGGGAAGCTTATTTCATTAGGGAAAAGAATACTTGCCAATGGTCACAAACTTCTGCTGGAATATATATATATATATATATATATATATATATATATATATATATATATATAGATATAGATATAGATATATATATATATATATATATATTATATATATATATATATATATATATATATATATATATATATATATACACAGCATACCAAGATGTATTTAAACACTGCAGAATATCATACAATGATAATAGCAAGTTGCAACTAAAGCAAGAAAGCAACTACAAAGAAAAACAGGGTGCAAAAATCTTTCTGCAAATAATCCAGTCTAAGGAAGGGGTTCAGACCAGAGTATGATGCAAATAAGAAAATCATTTTAAGAAATGGGCATAACTGTACCGTTACGTTGCTGTCCATACAGAGGCATATACTGTAAAAATACTGCCCAGGACTGCAAAACCAAGGACAGATAAAACTAATAAGACTTTCAAACTCCACCCTGAAAGTAAAATATTCTTTAACTGTGCATATGGCCTGCTCTGGGCTCCCAGGAGGACACACATGTCAAAGCAACGAAGTAAAGAGAGTTCCTTTTTTATTTTTTATTAAGGACAGATCTTCAGCTCTCAAGCCTGTATTCCAGAATTGCTGGTAAGAAACAGGGCAGGTCCTCGCATATACAAAGAGACCATGGCTTTAGACAGTGAATCATGCTGTAGTGCTTATTTCTATTCTGATATGGGCTTGCTCATTTCTGAGTGCATATGAACAGTACATATATCTACATCTGTATAAGCAACAGTGCCTTCAAAATGCACCCAAACAGACATACAGTACACAATGGGGGTTTCCTGCATGTTATTAGTAATCCTCAGACTAAAGCTGAACAAATTCATAACAGATTCTACACAACTAAACTCCCTTCCAACCCCCTGAATGTTGCCAGACATTGTAATCAAATAAATGTGCTGGAAGCAGAGCAGCTCTTCCAGAGTACATGCTAATGTGTAAACTGCAGAGCAGCTCTTCCAGAGTGCATGCTAATGTGTAAAGTGCAGGGCTCTCTTCCAGAGTACATGCTAATGTGTAAAGTGCAGAGCTCTCTTCCAGAGTACATGCTAATGTGTAAAGTGCAGAGCTCTCTTCCAGAGTGCATGCTAATGTGTAAAGTGCAGGGCTCTCTTCCAGAGTACATGCTAATGTGTAAAGTGCAGAGCTCTCTTCCAGAGTGCATGCTAATGTGTAAAGTGTAGAGCTCTCTTCCAGAGTGCATGCTAATGTGTAAAGTGCAGAGCTCTCTTCCAGAGTGCATGCTAATGTGTAAAGTGCAGAGCTCTCTTCCAGAGTGCATGCTAATGTGTAAAGTGCAGGGCTCTCTTCCAGAGTACATGCTAATGTGTAAAGTGCAGAGCTCTCTTCCAGAGTGCATGCTAATGTGTAAAGTGCAGAGCTCTCTTCCAGAGTGCATGCTAATGTGTAAAGTGTAGAGCTCTCTTCCAGAGTGCATGCTAATGTGTAAAGTGCAGAGCTCTCTTCCAGAGTGCATGTTCATGTGTAAAGTGCAGATCTCTCTTCCAGAGTGCATGCTAATGTGTAAAGTGTAGAGCTCTCTTCCAGAGTGCATGCTAATGTGTAAAGTGCAGAGCTCTCTTCCAGAGTGCATGCTCATGTGTAAAGTGCAGATCTCTCTTCCAGAGTGCATGCTAATGTGTAAAGTGCAGAGCTCTCTTCCAGAGTGCATGCTAATGTGTAAAGTGCAGAACTCTCTTCCAGAGTGCATGCTAATGTGTAAAGTGCAGAGCTCTCTTCCTACCAAGGGTTGTGACGAGCTTCACAAACAACATTCTGTTCTTTCCTTTTACAGTTCCTTCCGTCCCCAATAACAGCTGAGTCATTATTGAACTGCCTTTTTTTATACATGAAGGAATGGGCAATGGGATCCAGGCGGGTCAGTCAGTTATACTGACTGAGTTAAAACACACAATGATTCTGTACAGTGGCAGGGCAATGATCCTTCCTTCTCCAGCACAAGTGTGGCACGACTGTGTGAAGGATTCACTCAACACAGGGCACACAAGAGCTGCTTATATGTGCTTTAATTAGAGCTTATCAAATATTAACAGCTATGCCTGGGGTTTCCACTGTATAGCATTACCCAGCGAAGCACTTATAAGAGTAAATAATGGGTTAGAAAGCATCCAGTTATGTTCAATTAAACCCTAACCGGTAAACTCTAAAGACCCACATCACAGGAATGAGTATTCTTTCAATGAAGACCAGAAACAAATGAAGATTTGGTATAATCTTAAAATACTTCATGGTATATAAAACATTTTAACATGCTTACACTTGAGTTATTTTACTTTATTATTCAAGTCATTGCTTTTGCAAAATGATAGAGACTTCAGTATCTAATCACAACTTCTTTCTCTTACCTCATTGAGTACGTTTCACTCGCTTATTTTATGACAAGATGAATAAAAGCGATGAGAGGTCATTTCATTTTTACACAGTCTTTCTGCAGGTTAATTTTATAGCACTCAGCTGGGCCAGTGCCCACATTCTTTTTAAATACAGATTCACGCATGAACCTCTTTTACTCAGGGTGGTGATGCACTTCCTCCTGTCAGGAAGAGTCACCTTTCTTTAGCAGACTTTACTTTTCTTCATTTAGCAGAATTGATTGTATTTATTTAAAAGTTTAGCAGATATCAGATTTGCAATGGCACGTTGCTTCATCCCAATTCTAGTAGTAGTAGTAATTAATATAATTCACAGCTTTCCATACCAAATCCCTAGATTAGCATCCCCACATCCCCACAGTACATGCACACATACATTCTTCATAAGGCCAGTCATTTGTTTGTATAAAAGTGCGTGCATGCCTCCTTCTTGGGTAAATGTAAAGATACTGTTTAAAGTACACAGGTAGAGTTTTCATGGACACAGATCTTCATGTACAGCTACTGGACTTGTTTGCAGAGAAACAGGGCTCGTAAATAAATCATTGAGTGCTTTTCCATCATTTATAAGCAATAGGTATAATAAAGGGTTTCAAACTGCAAGATGGAGGCTTAATGAAACACATTACATTTAAAGTGCAGCAGTGTGGAGTAGTGGTTAGGGCTCTGGACTCTTGACCGGAGGGTTGTGGGTTCAATCCCCAGTGGGGGACACTGCTGTTGTACCCTTGAGCAAGGTACTTTACCTAGATTGCTCCAGTAAAAACCCAACTGTATAAATGGGTAATTGTATGTAAAAATAATGTGATATCTGAATAATGTATAATGTGATATCTTGTAACAATTGTAAGTCGCCCTGGATAAGGGCGTCTGCTAAGAAATAAATAATAATAATAATAATAATAATAAAGTGAAATAACTCCAAACTGTTCAAGGTTATAACTCCCCATACTGTAGGTACTGTATGTGCCCTGGCCATGAATAAAGCCCACAACGTTCTTTCCAGCAGCTATCATTCTAAAGCTCTTCTTCTGGATCAATACACATATTTGTAACAACAGTCTTTGGCAGAGAAACATTTTGAATGTCAGAAGTGCTTATTCTACATGTGACCATCTCCCTTGAAGCTGTGTCCTTCTGGCCCGAAGCCCACATGATGATTTTAGAATAATGCTAATTACAGTTAAGGTCAATGTAATCAAAGGAAGTATAAACGGCACTCATTAGCCTCAGCATGTGACAACCTGTAATTCTCATTAGACACTTCACTCTGAGAAGCAGGTAAACACCAGCAGCATGCGCATTGAACAGGCGTGCAGCTTGCAGAGCTCTGTACAGGCAGGCAGTTATGAAAATCAACTTTATAACATGACAGTTGAACACTTGTAATGTGTCATTAAAATGATGTTATGCTATCAAACATTATATTTTATGATTAGTAATAAAGCCGCTGAATTACAGTGCACTTTTAAAATTGTATATCAGTAAAAATCCATTTGATACCATTGAGGACTTTGTGTGACAGGTTCAGTTTAATTGAACACCCCACTCTGTTTGCTGTCTATTATTATTTATTTCTTAGCTGACGCCCTTATCCAGGGCGACTTACAATTGTTACAAGATATCACATTATTTTTACATACAATTACCCATTTATACAGTTGGGTTTTTTTACTGGAGCAATCTAGGTAAAGTACTTTGCTCAAGGGTACAGCAGCAGTGTCCCCCATCGGGGACTGAACCCACGACCCGCCGGTCAAGAGTCCAGAGCCCTAACCACTACTCCACACTGCTGCCCACAGGTCTACAGGTTGTGACCTTGTGGTGAATGTTTGTAATAATCTTTCCAGTTTAGATTACAGGCAAGTGAAATGAACGGCTAGATAGGACAGTATTACACATCCACAAACACACACCCATCTTATCATGTGGCATGTCCAGGCTGTATCTGCCTGATCACATTATGACTGCAGCTAACAAGGCTGTTGTGTTGTCACTCCTTCATCTATCCTCTTACATAGTTCCTGAATTGTAAAATATTGGATTTTTTTAGCTTTACATCAGAAATAGAGCAATTGAATCCCTGTAGCAGTAGAGCTTGACTGGCTCATTAGATTTTTACCCCAAAGATTACAGAAGAAACAAACAAAACTGAAAATGCTATGGCAATAAGATTCATGTGCTGCTCTCAGCAATATGAGCATACAGTTAACTCACAGACCTCAGACTTCAGTGCTTTCCTTGCACTCTGCCACCACTGCAACAGCAATATGAGCATACAGTTAACTCACAGACCTCAGACTTCAGTGCTTTCCTTGCACTCTGCCACCACTGCAACAGCAATATGATCATGCAGTTAACTCACAGACCTCAGACTTCAGTGCTTTCCTTGCACTCTGCCACCACTGCAACAGCAATATGATCATGCAGTTAACTCACAGACCTCAGACTTCAGTGCTTTCCTTGCACTCTGCCACCACTGCAACAGCAACATGAGACAGCCATGCAAGGCAGGGGAGGATGGGCGCACCTGTTGCCTGGTAAGCAGTGTGAGATCAGCAGAGTGTAATTAACACAGGATCCCATCACTGCTCCTCCTTGTGTGGATTTCAAACAGCAGCATGTGGTATACTGTAGGTCAAATACAAACGCTTCATTCCCTACTGCTGTTATTGGGAAGTAATGTTATGAAGTGGATACTATTGTAATGAATAAGTTAATCTGTACAACTCAATCTTCAGGCTCTCACAGAGTTAAAGACAGAGGTGGGAATTTCTGAGCCTCGTGTTCATCAGTGTCAACACCTGACAGCACTCTGGTCTCATTAAATGCAATAATTCAATAATTCATATGAATGCCATTTGGAGGATATGACAGAAAACAATTAGCACCTGCTGAACGAAGCAGCCTTGCCTGTTTTTTTTCATTTTAAGAAAATTCACCAGATGTGCTGTTTACAGGGATCATTAACACCTGGGCATGTTTTATTTTCCTGTTGTAATTTTACAAAGGCTGTGCCGCTTTCAATTCAATTAAAACTCCCTTTCTGTTTCATGAGCGCTGTGTGTTACAGTGTGTTCTGTTAAAACTCCCTTTCTGTTCCATGAGCGCTGTGTGTTACAGTGTGGTCTGTTAAAACTCCCTTTCTGTTTCATGAGCGCTGTGTGTTACAGTGTGGTCTGTTAAAACTCCCTTTCTGTTTCATGAGCACTGTGTGTTACAGTGTGTTCTGTTAAAACTCCCTTTCTGTTCCATGAGCGCTGTGTGTTACAGTGTGGTCTGTTAAAACTCCCTTTCTGTTCCATGAGCGCTGTGTGTTACAGTGTGGTCTGTTAAAACTCCCTTTCTGTTTCATGAGCGCTGTGTGTTACAGTGTGGTCTGTTAAAACTCCCTTTCTGTTTCATGAGCACTGTGTGTTACAGTGTGTTCTGTTAAAACTCCCTTTCTGTTCCATGAGCGCTGTGTGTTACAGTGTGGTCTGTTAAAACTCCCTTTCTGTTTCATGAGCGCTGTGTGTTACAGTGTGGTCTGTTAAAACTCCCTTTCTGTTTCATGAGCACTGTGTGTTACAGTGTGTTCTGTTAAAACTCCCTTTCTGTTCCATGAGCGCTGTGTGTTACAGTGTGGTCTGTTAAAACTCCCTTTCTGTTTCATGAGCGCTGTGTTCTGTTAAAACTCCCTTTCTGTTTCATGAGCGCCGTGTGTTACAGTGTGTTCTGTTAAAACTCCCTTTCTGTTTCATGTGCGCTGTGTGTTCTGTTAAAACTCCCTTTCTGTTTCATGAGCGCCGTGTGTTACAGTGTGTTCTGTTAAAACTCCCTTTCTGTTTCATGTGCGCTGTGTGTTCTGTTAAAACTCCCTTTCTGTTTCATGAGCGCTGTGTTCTGTTAAAACTCCCTTTCTGTTTCATGAGCGCCGTGTGTTACAGTGTGTTCTGTTAAAACTCCCTTTCTGTTTCATGAGCGCTGTTTTCTGTTAAAACTCCCTTTCTGTTTCATGAGCGCTGTGTGTTACAGTGTGTTCTGTGTCACTCTGCTGTCTCAAACTGAAATTGTTCATAACAATGGACTGGTTAAAGTATAACTTAACTTTTTGTTTTCTCCACAGATCTCAAATTAGAAAGGTGTGTATGGGAATATGTATTTTTCCATTTGTGCCGTAATGAGAAAACAGGATGAATTCAGTTCAATTAAACCAGGCTTTGTAGCTCCAACATGTATTCAGAATGAATCCCAATTCCCTGATTCATTTCACAGCCAAATATGGAGGCATCATCAGCAAAGAGAATAAGTGTGTGTGACAGTGTAGTATTATTAGGGTTATTCCTGCAGTGGCTCAAAGGGAATACGTGTGTGTGACAGTGTAGTATTATTAGGGTTATTCCTGCAGTGGCTCAAAGGGAATAAGTGTGTGTGACAGTGTAGTATTATTAGGGTTATTCCTGCAGTGGCTCTCTAGTACAGCATCAACAGTTTCAATGTACATTATAGTTTTGCCATTGCTTTACTTGTCTCAAAGGGTAGTTTACTAAATGAATGATGGCTGGTACAGCAGGTGGGTCAGGCTATGGGGAACACCATCTCCAGCTAGCAATTCCAGCCCTCTGTCTCTGGAGGCTGGACCATGGAAAGTGTGTGTAGAAGTCATTATGGAGAGTGTTTCATTTCAACAGCAATGGATAGAAGTTGTGCTGTTCACTTCTCGAGGAATGCTCATAAAAAGCTAATAGAAAAAAACATGTTGAAATGGCAATACTGTTTTCATTTGCCAACGGCATTAAAATAGGCAGCTGCTACTACAGAACGTTAATGTGTAGGTTTGCAGGACAAGCCTCGGCTGCAATGCAGCGGCTGCTTGTTCTTCATGGGGGTGGGAAAGTAAATGTAGTGTCTGCTCACCTAGTGTATATGACAATAATACAGGATGTGACGTCAATTATTACTGCAATAGAATACAATGAAGAAAACACAAAGGATCACATATATCATCAATATATTTGGAGAGAAATTGGTTTGAAATATAATGGGCATGTCCTAGACTGTGTCTAATGGAATATGGGGAAGGGGTTGTTATGCATGGAGTGCCACTGAACACATCATCAGCTCTGAGTACCGAGACCTGCGGGCTCTCACACTACAAATCCATAATGGAACATTAGTGGAAGGGCTGTGATATCAATCTAGCTGGAGGTTATTAAAAAGGGGGACCATTTCATAATGGCATTGTGCATAATACATAAAGGACAGGGGTCAGTGGTGTGTGCTGCCATCGCTGACTCTGTGGCTTAGTAAACAAGAGCATGTGGAGCAGACAAGGGCACCTTGAGCTTTATTACTTTAATTCTCTTATTTATTTCTTCTCATTTAAAATACTGTATGCAGTTTACAAGTGAGCTATGATTTGACGGGATTATAGCCTAATAAATCATTTAAAAAATGTTTCCAGTTGGGCCATAGCCACAGCAACAGGGCCACCTGCAACAGCTGTGCTTCTTTCAGGTAATGTAGTGGAGCCACGGGCGCACACATTGCTGCTCCCTGCTGTATATGTGTGTGTGTGTGTATATATATATATATATATATATATATATATATACACACACAGTGCTCACCCTTTATAACGCTATAGTGGGAGCCATATTTACAATACCATGCTATTTGTGTTCCACCTTATAAGGAGTATAAAAGGACTCCTGTAATGACATTGTGGAGCAAATTGGAGCCACGACCATACCCTGTTATAACTAATTCCGCACCATAGCGTCTGTTCCCTAAGTCAATGGTAATGGCATTCCTGCTGTTGCCCAGCTGATCCACAATGACTATCAGTACCGTATTTAAGAAAGCATGGCCTGTATATAAACAACTGTGTTGCACACAAATGGGATCTTTTAAATTGCTCATCAGAAAAAAAGCACAGGAAAGGTTACATGGAAAGTGCAAGTCAGTGGCGTTTCCTGTCACGAGGTGATCAGGAAGTTGAAACACTGCTGTCACCTGACTCTCATTAACACGGCTTTCCAATGTGCCCAGCGTGTTAGTTATTGAATTAGTGGCACAGACATTGTAATTGCGGTCTGTACTATTGTTTAAAGTGAATACAGCATAGCACTGTTTCATTCCCAAGCAGCTGGGAGGGCTGGTCGAGGTGTTACACTGTAAATAAATCTGGGTTTATTTCCTAATGACACACAAACAACACCCAAATTGTGTTCTGCTCGTAAACGCGCAGTTTACAGTGTCTGTTTCTGCAGTATTGCTCTTAAGTCTGGGGTCCTGACTTTGCGCTCAGAAATTCATATGCGTTTTTTCTCTGGGAGGAACCGGAGTTTAAGCAAATGGGTAACGTGTATGTGAGCATCGAAGGTGTGCGGTGCCGCAACACTGAGAACATGCTGCCCAGCTCACGTCGTGCCTGAATCCGGTAAGGCTAATCTATTGTGGACGTGAACAGAGTAATACAGCGAGGTTTTCCACAGTGACGACAATAAAAATGAAAGGGAAAACAGTGGAACAATGACATATGCATGTATCGGTGCTGTAATGAAAATGCTCGCATGAGAAGAGCTGTCTCTATAAGCGGGACTGTCTCAGCACCTGTATGTGAGAAACAATTACACAGGAGAGCCGCGGAGCTGTCTGCAACAATGTGGTGCTGAAGAGACTGCATGGGTTGAAAACAGATGAATCAATACAGATCGCTTCCCTTCGATCTGCCAAGTCTTTTTTCATTTAACCTATGAAAGGAACTGCTATTTTAAGATCAAATGACGTTTCAGGAAGCATCACTGTAAATGTCCATATAAAGTTTACCTGATTTCCTCGTCGGCACAGATTCCATTACTCTTCTATAGAACAAGATACCCTCTAGTGGCGTAACTCGGAGCAAGCGTGGCAGTCCAGCAGAAAAAACAAACCAGTTCTCTACCCACAGGTACTATTCAGCGATAAACTGTGACACGGTATTAGCCTGACATGGGGAACTTGATACCGGCCACTTCATCATTTTGCATGCATTTTAAAAGTTGTAACAACGATTTCATGGTTCGAACTAGAATGTTCCTCAGTTCACAGATACTAACTAAATAATGTTCTTTAAATAAGTAAAACCGTCTATGATATTCTGTAATAATTGTAAGTCTGCAAAGAAATAAATACATAATAATAATAATAATAATAATAATAATAATAATAATAATAATAATAATAATAATATACACAGAGCAGTGAATACACTGAATAAAGCATCACTCAAAGTCTATGGAAATTTGGTATAGCTGGAATGTTGTCACACGCCCATAATATTGACTATTTCGTTGAATAGCAATACACATCGATCTGACGGTGAAATTAATAATAGACTTAGCCAAAATACAAATGTACTTTGTGTCTGGTTCACAAAGTGCTCGCTCGTCTTTCACTGACCTCTAATAATACTACACATTAGACATTTTAAAATAATCAGCTGGAAGCAAACGCATTGTAATGTCGTAGAAGTGAATTCAAACCATGTGCATTACAGATTGCATGGGTCACACAACACTACATCTCCCCACACCATTGAGCAAACATTTCAACTCGTTTTAAGGAAGAATGCACACACTTCTACAACTGCACCTCGGAGAGTCTCTATATACTTGTATCTCTCACTCTGAATCGTGTTTACTTGTAACATATATTATCTTCAGACAGACCCCTTTTCTATCAAACGGTTAAGATGTATTCCCCGTTAGCCTAAATAGAATGAACTATTCTCTGAATAGAGTCTTTAACTATAGGCCAGTCCTAATGTTCCGTCTGAATTCAAAATGCAGCTAGCATTCTGTTTATTCTGTCTAACACCATATAGAAAAACACAGTACACTTCTGAACAACGTTTTAACATGCAGTGCAATTGCAGCATACTGATCCTAGTAAAGGCCAATTACTCCCTTAGTTCATTGTTTAAAATAACTGTAAATGCAGCCATGTATCCGTTACGGACTGTTTCTTTTTTTCTTTTTTTTCTTTTTTTTTTGCAGTTTGCGTTTTTTTTGTTTTTGTTTTTGAATGGCGTACGATGCCATCGGGTAAACTAACGATCCTACTAAAAGCAGGGCACGGTATTCTTTAGGTGTTGTACAAGCCTCGCTAGAAACAGCCCTGGCTATTAGAACTGGCGTGTGATGTTGTGAAGGTAAGAACTTGGAGTGAAGCGTCTCACTCTGCACCCACGAGCTCTCCCCGAAGAGCCTCTCGTATCCAGTACAGTACTACCGATGGCAAACGTTTTCAATACATTTATCAAATATAATACATGTGGCCTGAAATCAAACTACTGTTTGTCACTACTGTTATTATTAGGGCATTGCAATGCATTCCTTGGAGAAGGTTTTTTCATACAATACGGTGAGATAAGGTGCAAACATCATCGTACTTACATAGTATGAGATGCATGGTGGGTTTCATTTTAAAACTGGACACTTTTGTTCTGTGATCAAACATCTAATGGAGGCATCAAATAATACACCAAATAAGCCACTGTGCGTAACGTATCAATAACATTTCATATTTCGCTAGTGTAGTATTAATACATCAGTAAAATGTAAGTCTATACAAACAACGGTTTTTATTCTAGAATGTTTTTTCAGCAGCAGATTATTTAACCTTTCATTAGTTCCATTCTACTTCTATTCTTGTGTTACATAATAACATTGCGCTAAAAAAAAAGAAAAAAAGAAAAAGAAAACTAACTCAAAGCAACACAAGTACTGTTGGTTTTACAAAATAGTAGTAATTCTCAAAATATATGATATTTCAAAAATGCACCTTCCGGAACCAACGCAAGGAACTTTCAAGCAATTATGAAATAAGAGAAACAGCCTTTCTTCCAAAATAAGTCACCTAGACATACTGACATCATTACAAATGCTGCAGCCAGTATCCCTTACATTAAATAAAGCAGAAAGGTAAGTGAAGATTGGACACCCAAGTGAGTTTGTGCCTCACCAGTCTCTCGACTTACATGGAGCTGATGTTCTTGAACTGCTCGGTAATGGTGCTGCTGTTGCCATTGTTCCCCGGGTCTTGCACCTCAAGCAGAGGGAACAATTTCCCGCTGTCGGATCTATTGCAATATATCTCCATTAACGAGCAGCTGCAGGTCGGCGGGCAGTCCAGCACAGAGCTCAGGTAGTCCTGGAAAATGCTCAGGAGAAACAAAACCCTCCACCAACAAATTGGTGGTGTAGAGAACGATAGATCCATGGTGAGTGATTCCGCCGACAGTCAGTGTATGTGTGTCAGCGTGGGTTTGGATGTATATGTGTTATGTATGTGTGTGTGTGTGTGCGCGTGTCGTGTCCCAGTATCTCGCAGTACACAAAGGCTGATTTTAAAAAAAAAAAAGAAAAATGAAAAATACTCCGTTAGAGACGATGGCGCTGAACTCTGAGTACTCCCGGCGTGTCTTCGGCACTAGACTGCATGGCGTGTCATATATTCTGCTGCTCTTCGCTTCAGAATTCCACTTCGCTCGCACGCATCTCTAGGACTTACAGGGATTGCATTAAAAACAACGAGAAAAAAAGAAGTCTGATGTTCCGAGCATGAAGTCCCACCTACTGGGCAGAATTAAAACTGACACACCTGCAAAACAGGGAAGAGATAAAAATCAGATAGCAAACGTCGGGAAGCATCCAACAATAACCGAGGCAAATAAAGAGCAGAGTAAGAGTCCCAGCCTGAATACTAAACACATGCGGTGAAGGGATGGCCTTCCTATTGATTTATTGCGCGGAAACTAAGAATTATAGTTCTTGCGACTCTGCGTAATGCTCTGTTTGCAATCACAGTACGAATGGCAATGAACTGGTTGTGTGGATAATAACGTGATTTTAAAGATGAACGTGGGTGTTCACACTTGTAGGATGTGGGTTGGGATATAAGCTGTACTGCATTTGAAAACCTTCAAAATATAAAAATGAATTCCTAGACTATAGGATCACGAGTCTTGCATCTTATTAATAACGAGGTATAATAATCACAGGGCAGACTAATACATGCAAAGTGCTTAAGAATGGGTTTGTTCTTCATTTTACCCAAACAGAATGTATGTGAAGACAGCGCCCTGGATCAGTGTGGGGTGGACTGGACAAAAGAGAGGACTATTCAACTGTAGAACAACGGACTGATTCAGATTAAACTGCTGACATATACAGCTCTGTTATTTAATTAACAAAAGGAGCCATGAAACGTACCTGATTTCAGCTCTTTATTTGCTATGCTGACCTTGAAACCAATATGGAAGTCATAGAATTGCAAACCCATGTTGTGTCTTTTCACACTGACAATCATATGATTCATTTATATTCTTTTCTGTACACTCTTTGGAAAATTAGTCTCCTTTACACTCTACATGGAACCCTATGGTCCCTTCAGTTTTTCTCTGGGATCCATGTTTGTTGCAGCATATAGTTTTATAGAATAGGTTCATTATGAAACTCAATGGCTCTTAATGGAATCTTAGGGGTTCCTTAATTCAAAGTTTCATATTTGGATCCCTGAATTAGTATTCTATTGAATCAAATGGTTCTATTTAGAAACCAGTATATAGAACCATCTGTTGTTCTGAGGAACAGTTCCATGTAGAACCCGAACACAATGAGTGTTCCATAGAATACTAAGAAAAACTCTCTGGTTCTGTACAGAATGTCCAGGCACTCTGTTTGGTGCACCATAAAAATATAGGGCTATTGTGAGCTCATTTCCACACAAAGCTCAGATAGGTCTGTATTTAATGATTACTAATGAAGCAGTTTAGTTTAATGGCTGCTGTCGAATACTTCACTGTTAGTGTAGAGCATGTGTGTGGAGGGTCTCCACAGTCAGGATCTTTTCACTGCTCTAATACTTGTTTAGAGGTTCAGTTCTGTGCAGTTACTCATACTGTTTTCTGTCCAGGAAGATGCTATGAAGCAGTAGCACAGCCCCACCCCACATATATAGAATAACTCAAGTTGAGCTTGTGCAGCTTGTCCCCCTGGCTGTCCAAACCTCTTTATTTGCTTGAATTCATGTTGCTATTAGGAACACCTTTGTGTAAACCATCACAATGTGAGATTATGAACTATGAATGTGAAATATTTCAGTAACTTTTGAGAAGAAATTGTTCTTAACTATTTATTAAATCCCCTGTATTGTTTAAAACTGAAAAGTAAAACTGAACTTAACTTTGTACTTATTTTTAAAAATCAACACACTGCACACTGAAGGAATGAGTACTTGTTCACATTATAATTTCAAGTTTTACACAACTTTGTTGTAAAGAATTTGAACTCTGTGTGTTTTCCCATTTTACTTGATCTTTCTCTCTTATTTCCATCTGTTTCTTTGTTGGTGAGTTGCACTCAAGACATATTGGACTGCAGCCATTTGGATTAAAACGGTGTCGTACTTGTGTTCAGATATCTGCCTCCAGCTAAGGACCTGGGGAACAAAAATGTACTGTGAAAAAAACACTGTTGAACCTTAATTTAAAATCCTCAGTATCTGAGTGTTTAATCCTGGGGAGAATTCAAACCAATTCATCTTTGCAGGCACAAAAAGGCACTGGTACATGATCCTCAGTCGAGCGTGGCTGAGTCTTCTGTTCCTCATCGCTGTGCTTTTGACTACAGGGATTGTTCCTGTTAATCTGCTGTTAAACATTTAATAAATGGCTGGCAGGTACAGAAAATAAATGGGCACCCACACACCGGCAGACACAGAGCTCTGACTGAGTGGTGGTGTTCTCAACTCTCCAGAGAGCCAGGAGAGGGCAGGCTAGAGATGAGATTCGGTCTCAGAGGCACAGGGACAAGAAGAAACCGTACAGCTTGAGAAGGACAGGGGGAGGGGAGAAAGGAGTCAGACACTTGCCTTGAAAATGCCTCAACCCAGGGGAAAGGAAAAGAAAGAATGTAGAATAAAAAAAGAAATGTGATTCTTTGTGTCAAGGGGCACGTCTGTTTCTAGACTGGGGTGATTGTGGTTGGAGTAAACCATATTCTATACTGGAGTGACAGGGCCTCAAGCCTGGCTCAGCAGTGTAAGAGAAGGACTACAGACCCTGGAGTAAACCATATTCTATACTGAATTGACAGGGCCTCAAGCCTGGCTCAGCAGACACTGCACAGTCCTTTCCTGTGGCCAATGACAAAAATAGAACGATTCCTAAGTTGTAATTACAACTTCATGACCACCAGATGGCACTGTGTGGTATGCTAAAATGGAATTCGAAGAAACTGCACTTACACCATTTATCCACCTGGAGAAACTATGTGCTATGAAAAAAGTAGAAGTAAATCAATTGCACTATTAGCTGAGTCTGCACTACATATTTAATATATGAGTCAGTCAAAATAATAAGAGAGGCGAGGTTGGATAATAAATATGACTTTATATACTGTAAAGCCATAAATATGTCTGAGCCTTTATTATGTGTTTTTTTGCATATGAAGAAAAAAGTAAACATTTTTGGCAGGAATGTCTTTGTGCATTACATATAATGAAGTAACATATATATATATATATATATATATATATATATATATATATATATATATATATATATATATATATAATATATTTATTTATTTATTTAAAATTGTATAGTTCTTACATACTTCCATTGGGACAAAGATTCTGTCTCTCATGAAAATTGCTCTCTACTAAAATAAACAAGCAACATGTTAGCAGTGCATTAGTAATGCTTTAAAAAGGGTGGCATTTTGTTCTGAGCTGGAAATGCTGTGTCTTTATTCTTGGCAACTACACACAAGGGCGCCATCTACTGGGCGTATGTGGCCTACTGCTTGCTGTTTATAAACCAGGTGAAGATGCTCACTGCTGCACATCCCAGGTAGTTATTAAACCAGGTGAACACGCTCACTTCTGCACATCCCAGGTAGTTATTAAACCAGGTGAACACGCTCACTGCTGCACATCCCAGGTAGTTATTAAACCAGGTGAAGATGCTCACTGCTGCACATCCCAGGTAGTTTTTGAACCAGGTGAAGATGCTCACTGCTGCACATCCCAGGTAGTTATTAAACCAGGTGAACACGCTCACTGCTGCACATCCCAGGTAGTTATTAAACCAGGTGAACACGCTCACTGCTGCACATCCCAGGTAGTTATTAAACCAGGTGAAGATGCTCACTGCTGCACATCCCAGGTAGTTATTAAACCAGGTGAAGATGCTCACTGCTGCACATCCCAGGTAGTTTTTGAACCAGGTGAAGATGCTCACTGCTGCACATCCCAGGTAGTTATTAAACCAGGTGAACACGCTCACTGCTGCACATCCCAGGTAGTTATTAAACCAGGTGAACACGCTCACTGCTGCACATCCCAGCTCCACTGTCCAATTTAAAACCTTCCTACACATGTTCTTTTCACTCTTGGTTGTGTCAGTATACATTGCAATACTCCTGGCTGTAACTAAATGATGCATCAAGGCTACTTCATCACCATAATTGATTAGGCGTTGGTTAATCACAGCTTTCATTTTAAAACTTTAATATTTAAAAAATAAGTTGTATATATTTTAAAATATCCAATCAATTAATCAAACAACCAACCAACCAACCAATCAATGAATAAATAAATAATCACACATTTTTAAAATATTTTTTACTTTTTCTTTTCAAAGTCAGTTATCGGTAACTAATTCACTGGACAAAAATAAACATCACTTTCCAGTAGAAGCATAACAGTAGCCTATTGGGATTAATTCATTCATTCTTGTAGACAGATAGAGACTGCAATCATTTTCATGTGCCCTGAAGAGCACAAGGGAAGAATATATTAAAAACACAGTGAATTGAATAGCGGACTCACACTAAACAGGCTTTGTTATTAATAAGAAGAAGATGTATTGAATATTTAGTATGAATGTGCATATCCCTGTGATGCAGTATTATCATAGATTCAGTATTAAAGATCTTGTGAAGCATTGAAGGTTCTCACCAGAAGGAATTGAGGGAGGTGACCAGGCTTCTTCCAGTTATTCTGCCATTCTGCACATGTTATTCGAGCACTATAGGAACTTGTATAAACAATGGAATGACTATGTAACCATGCCTGCCATTGCAGTGTAAAAGTGGCATACATGTTTACATGGGGACAGTGATAAACCAATTGAATTCACTGTAAATCAGAGGCTTGAAGATTTTTAAAGACAGGTCAGCTGTTCATATGCAAACGGCATCTGCATTTACACCTGCCTTTCACAAAAGCAAATTGCAGCAAATTGCTACTAGGGGATGCAGGTTCTGTTAGGAAATGACTGCTTTCAGTGCGTGTCAGGTGATGTGTATAATCCTATTCAGTTTCCTACCTTTTCAGATTGCCTCTTATTAGCAGAAGCAGTGTTCTGTGCTGCCATCTATGTGGAGGCTGTTTTGTGACACACCGTTCAAAGGTTTCCAAGACAATTCGCTCTTTATCTGACTGTTATACCTGTTGAACATGGAGAGCAGAAACTCGTGGAGAGATATGGGGGTGGGGACACATCGCTGTGTATGAAGCTGCAGGAAAGTGTGTTTGTGTTGGATGTGCTCAACCAGAGGATACACAAACACAAGCAAAGGAGAACAGTGATTAATAGGCACAAGCATGGACCTAGCCCATATTGAGACATGTGCAAACAAGCAACCAAGGACCAGTGTGTCACAGGTCTTAAAGGAAAGACAAACATCACAAAGATCAACAACTCATTGATCTACATGTGGCCTGGAAGAGAATTTACACAGGCTGTGAAAAGTGTCATACATCCTGATAAATTAGGGGTATGCCCATGCTGTCATGAAGTTCTGCACACTTTGAAGATACCTGTGTAGGTTCCTACTTGTTCCAAATTGCAAAACTGGACACAAAAATAAAGCAGATTCTTCAGTAGTACAATAGGATGTGCAAACAGAATAACACATGGATGTTTTCCACTTTCCTTAAAGGCGATCAATATGTTTGTTTAGTAAAATGCTGCCTTAAATTGTGCCAAGTTGTATCTAGCATATAAAAAACCCACAAAACAGAATCTTGAAATGGTAGGCAAAAAATCCTTGCCGAGACAAATTGAAGGTGGATTGAGTTTCACTGTAATGGACGTTTAATTGGAATCACTGGTTTGCTTAAATTGCTCTTGTTCAGGTAAAAGGGTGTTTAAATTGCACTGTGGCTCCAGAGCTTCTTGTTCTTTCTTTGCTGTTGTTGTTATTGCAAGAAGTCCATTAATTCTGTTGATGGGAGCATCAAAGAAACACAACACCAACTTTACAAAACTGAAGCTGTCCTGGCCAATGAATCCTGCCCAGCCGTGGCAGTGTAATAATACACTACCACCAGCAGAGAGAAGGGATGGAGAAAGATGCACAGGAGCAGAGGCCAGGTCATTTCAATGGGGACTCACAAACACAGACTGCATTTACTTTGTATTGATAGCCAGGAACACAGGTTAAGACACACTGTCAGTAAACGGCAAAACAGCTTGATGGAGGTTGCTATAAAGAAGCAGATTCACAGCTGATGAAGGTGTGGGGTTAGGATTGCTGCTGGGAACAGGGTGTTTGAGAGCTGGGACAGGTGTAGTGCTTTAAAGTGATTGTCTGGGCAAGGCTAAAGATTAAAGATGAAACGGGCGGAATGGGGTTCATTTTGAACCCCCCCAGGGTGTGATTACAGTATCTGAATGATTTGATTCGTCAGCTGTGACAAAACCAACGTCAAGGTGACTAAGTGAAACTGACTTGCCCAAGCATGCAACGCCAAAATCACCAATAACAGGGCATTGAAACCATCAGCACTCAGTTTGCACTCAAAGAACCAACTTTTTTTCCATAAAAAAACTAAAATGATCATTGCAGCATGTATACCTTTGAGGCAGTAGGTTACAGATTGAAATGATAATTATCCTGCTGCAGGCATTCCCGTTGCTGTAAAGACTTGCTACTTTCTGCACAGCCAGTATTCTGGCAATGTGTCCCTTTCTTACTTGTTTTCCCTTATTATCTAACCAGTTGCTGTGACTTTGAGAATAATTACAGTACACTTACAGTACAGGGAACAATATTGCACTGGTGCTGTCAGTGAAGATTATTCTTCAGCCCCTTGTTTACAGGAGAAGGGAAGGTCTTGATTCTGCAGTGCCCATAAAAGCAGCCCAACAGGTAATGAGAGCTGCCAGAGACATTGGCAGTGAAGCTGTCACTCGGAGAAAAAGAAAGGGCAACTACACAGACATTGGGAGAAAAGAAACAGCAGCAACATGCTGAATGCAGTAAACAATACATCAAAATGTGCCCCATTAAATGGGGAGCTGGGCCCCTCACAATAAGGTGGCTTGTTTTTCTCATTTGGATGCAGGGCTTGCTTTGTTCTTGTCTCATGAATGTATTAGAAAAGTTGCATCTCAATGAGCTCTCATACTGCTGAATACCCAAAGTAAGTAGCAGTGACTCAGTGAGAGCTGGCAGCACAGAGCATTAATCACAAGGCTCAGGTGTTCTGCTGGGTTTAGGCTGCACAGCAGATCAGGCTACATCATTACCTGACGCTTGCCAATTGCAAACTGCTGCTGAAAGAGCAGTTTCACACACACAGTTAAAACAATTGGAAAAACATGCATAACTATAGCTGGACTCTTGTTATATAGCGGCAAACAAAATCTACATGACTTTGATTCTAAAAGCATTTTAAGGCATTAGTCAGCTATTATTATTTATTTCTTAGCAGACGCCCTTATCCAGGGCGACTTACAATTGTTACAAGATACCACATTATTTTTACATACAATTACCCATTTATACAGTTGGGTTTTTACTGGAGCAATTTAGGTAAAGTACCTTGCTCAAGGGTACAGCAGCAGTGTCCCATACCAGGGATTGAACGCACAACCCTCCGGTCAAGAGTCCAGAGCCCTAACCACTACGCCACACTGATGCCCATAATTAGCGGCTATTGTACATTTCAGACACTGTATAAAATGCCAGGTTTCTATGTCTTGTCATTTCTATATAGGGCATTCACATTGTCTTCACATTTCTATAGAGGGCCTTCACATTGTATTGTGTTTTTAAAGCTGATAAAAGCCTTGGCTGGGGACATGATTCTACACCTACTTTTTCTTTGGTAGCTGTAGTATTATTAAATCATTAAAATGTAAAACCATTACATTTGTAATTATCTTTTTCGACTTTTGGATTTCATAACTATTTTAATCAATCATAATCTTAAATCCAAATTCAGCAGGGCATTGGGTGAAATGAGCTCTTTCCTTGCTGTTTAACAGGGCGTTGGGTGAAATTAGCTCTTTCCTTGCTGCTCAGCAGGACGTTGGTTGAAATGAGCTCTTTCCTTGCTGTTCAGCAGGGCGTTGGGTGAAATTATCTCTTTCCTTGCTGTTCAGCAGGGCGCTGGGTGAAATGAGCTCTTTCCTTGCTGCTCAGCAGGGTGCTGGGTGAAATGAGCTCTTTCCTTGCTGCTCAGCAGGACGTTGGTTGAAATGAGCTCTTTCCTTGCTGCTCAGCAGGACGCTGGGTGAAATGAGCTCTTTCCTTGCTGATCAGCAGGACGCTGGTTGAAATGAGCTCTTTCCTTGCTGCTCAGCAGGACGCTGGGTGAAATGAGCTCTTTCCTTGCTGTTCAGCAGGGCGCTGGTTGAAATGAGCTCTTTCCTTGCTGCTCAGCAGGACGCTGGTTGAAATGAGCTCTTTCCTTGCTGCTCAGCAGGACGCTGGGTGAAATGAGCTCTTTCCTTGCTGCTCAGCAGGACGCTGGGTGAAATGAGCTCTTTCCTTGCTGCTCAGCAGGACGCTGGTTGAAATTAGCTCTTTCCTTGCTGTTCAGCAGGGCGCTGGGTGAAATGAGCTCTTTCCTTGCTGCTCAGCAGGACGCTGGTTGAAATGAGCTCTTTCCTTGCTGCTCAGCAGGGCGCTGGGTGAAATGAGCTCTTTCCTTGCTGCTCAGCAGGACGCTGGGTGAAATGAGCTCTTTCCTTGCTGCTCAGCAGGACGTTGGTTGAAATGAGCTCTTTCCTTGCTGCTCAGCAGGGCGCTGGTTGAAATGAGCTCTTCCCTTGCTCCTCAGCAGGGCGCTGGGTGAAATGAGCTCTTTCCTTGCTGTTCAGCAGGGCGCTGGGTGAAATGAGCTCTTTCCTTGCTGCTCAGCAGGACGCTGGGTGAAATGAGCTCTTTCCTTGCTGCTCAGCAGGACGCTGGTTGAAATGAGCTCTTTCCTTGCTGCTCAGCAGGACGCTGGGTGAAATGAGCTCTTTCCTTGCTGCTCAGCAGGACGCTGGTTGAAATGAGCTCTTTCCTTGCTGCTCAGCAGGACGTTGGTTGAAATGAGCTCTTTCCTTGCTGCTCAGCAGGACGCTGGTTGAAATGAGCTCTTTCCTTGCTGTTCAGCAGGGCGCTGGGTGAAATGAGCTCTTTCCTTGCTGCTCAGCAGGGTGCTGGGTGAAATGAGCTCAGCAGCAGGGTCAGGTTACTGAGGCTGAACACTCCACAGGTCCAATTATTTGAAGAGTAAGAATCTGCACTGAAAGAGCTATTTTAGAAAGCTGATTATTCAATGCACTCTAAGCCTGGAAGTGTGAACAAGTACAGTGAAGAGATCCACGCTACATTTAAATGTATTCAAATCCATTTCCAAGGCAATATCGAATCCCCCTCTTTTGGTTAACTGTGTCTTCTTAATGATACAGAACATGTCTTGTTGATGATATCAGTCATCACCATGTTAGGAACCAACACTTCCTACACAATATTTATTGCTTTTTTATTTTCACAGAATGTTAAAACAACTAGAGCACGAAACAGCAGTTATAAACAATATCAACAGCAGCTCTCTGTGAGCTATTCTGAGTTTTGCTTTGAAAGTGCTTTGAAGAGAGCTCTTCATCATACATACGTGGGTGGATTTGTAATGAGTTCATTAAGCTTAAGAGACAAGAGTTTGTGTGGAGCTCAGGAAGCACTGTTCCCAGAGAGCAAGTGTCTCTTATTGAGCATGTTCTCTTTAAAACTCCCTCCCACCCACAGTGGGCATTGACAAGTACATCAAGAGTTGCTGTTCTAAGCTCTTCTAAACGAACCATTCTGGAAGTAAGCTTAAAGGCACATGAAATGTTACCTGCCCCTGGTTAGTTTGAAACGCAGGTATGCCCTGTCATCAAATGTGGGTCCAAGGTTATGCAAGCCTGCTGAGTGTGTTTCTGCAGTGCTTGTGTACATCATTTCAGATTTGAAATCTAAAAATATATCAACACATTTTAATATATAATATTAATCAAAAACAAATTAACTTGAAATATGTTTCACTTTTAAATAAAATCAAACAAAACCCTTAAATACCGCCTGATGAAAACCAGGTGACCAGAGAGAATGGATTTCTTCAACGTGTTTTTATTGCAGGTGACTCTGTTCTGTGTAGAGAAGTAGTTCAGAGTCTAGCTGATATACTGCCTCGTGGAGAACGTTGAAAAATCATCATTTCACTTTATTTCTACACCAGTGTACTTGTTTGTAGATATAAGGATTCTGAACCTGCCATGCTAATCCTATCACATTGTACAAGGCTATTTCTAATTGAAAGGGAACTAAATCCCAAGACATTCTGTCCATCAAGGTGTCTGTCATAGAATACACTAATTTTACTAACAAGAAATTGCAATATAGTGTTGTAATGCAGACATATACTGTACAATATTAAGAATTTAAACTGAAGTTTTTGTATGTCTTAAAAATATATATCATTAAAATAACAGCAATTAAAAAAATCATATAATAATGAAAGCCTCCTCTTCAATCTAGAATATGTCGATTTCTGGAAATCTCTTCCTGAGTGTAAAAAAACCTGTAACTATCAAAATAAACCACTTGGGAACAGGACCTTTCTGTACTATAAAAACTGCAGCTATGACCAAAGGTTTTGTATCATCCTCTAGAAAGTAACTCATCTTGCTTCATAAAGTCGAATGAAACCTGCTGTATAATGTGACATTAACATATTGAATTACACACAACGCTTTGTAGTTTTCCACATACTTAACAAAAAACTGACAACATTGAAAAATATAAGATTTAAATTATGTTCCTATAGTTTTATTATTTTTTTAAATGATGTCTCAACCCTAACATTGCAGGTGATGGAAAACGTTTGGTCCTCGCTGTAGATCAGACATTATCTAAGGCCCATTAGAACATGAACATTGATTTTATTACCCAAATAAACTTTCTTCATATTACTCACTTGCCTGTACTAATTTATTCTATATATAGCGAGTTCTCTTTTAAAAATGGTATTTAGTTTGAATTAAAGTGGGGTCCAATGATTGTCCATTAGATGTGCTGTGTTGCATCATTCTGTCTCCAGTGTATTTTGAAAATCTTTCTAAAAACAAAAAGCATCAGCAATTATGTGTTTTTATGACCTGCCTAAATGCAATAACCTGCCCACAAACCAGACCACATCCATTCCCAAATATACTCTTCTTGTAATGGCAGTGAATGGAGGAGAGTGCGTCTTGTTTGAGCAGAATCTGATCTAATAACTCACCTGATAGTAATCCATTCACATTGCCCTCTCGGATGAGAGGCTGGCTATTACTGCCGCTTCTGTCTTGTGGTTCTTGAAAGCCCTGCTCTTCTGCAAGCTATGTGTGCCTTAATAACCAAACATTTAGGGGTGTCTACTCCATCATCGGCCTCTCTTTTTAATGCAAGGCTGTCCATTGCTAATGGCACTGCTTCTCCATAGAGGACACTACTGTCCATAGAGGGATAGACTGAGACCTTGTGTCCTCAGCTACGTTCAAAAAACAAGACACAGGTCATCTGAAAAGCTGATACATCAACTCACTGCATACCGTTCTTCAAATGACAGTGTCCTTCTCAACAAGACTGTTCAGAAAGTGACTATTGCAGGCTAAAAGGAGCAGCTGGTAAGAAAAATGATTCCCATACTGTGTCAGTATCCCCATGGTGAACTGATATTACTGCTCATGCCAATATACAATCTGTTTAACAGTCAATAGCCCCTTTGTGTTCATCACATTTCCAGTACACTGATGAAGGCACTATCTAAAATATTGACCTACTCTTGTATTTTGAGTGAGCATATTCAAATGAGGGATTATATATCTATGATACTGTGTATGATAGGCTTTTCGATGCTTGGTCCGAGAATGAGTGATGCTTCCATATGTATGTGGATACAGGGACTGACAGGGTAACCAGGTGGAATGTGCAGGTCTGATGAGTCATGCCGGGTGAGTGCAATATCACAGCATCCTCTTTCTTCTGTGTTCTCCTCTTAGCGACCGTCAGCATAGCAGAGGAACATGGCAACAGCTAGCGCAGGTTCTGCATCTCAAAACAAGTCAATAGAAACACACTCAGTGTTTTATAGCAGCTTTTTGGCAGTGCAGATTCTAAGGTCTCCTTTCTTAAAAGACTTGGTGATGTGGCTAAGCACAAGTTACACGTTCACTGTCGTCTGAGTGGGTCCATCAATCAGACAATCAACATTTGTAAAAGAGTGGGTGCTCTGTAGCCAGGATATCCCCTGAGACAAAGCCAAGTGTAGATAACTCCAGCCCTGGTAACAATCTTGTTGTAACATTACATTTTGCTGTATAAATTAATGTTGTTGGTTTTTTTTAAAAACCATTAAACATAAAAACAAGATTCTGTAAAAGGGTATTGTTACTATTTTGTTATTGTTTTTTTATTATTAAAATATGCACATGTTCTGTTGACTTCTGTTCAAATTGAATGCATACAGAAATAGTTACACAAATTAAGCTCTGTGTTTCTAATGAAGCTGTTTTATAATTCAGCACCACCAGTAGTTGTTGCTTTGTACTGCACAGTACAGTCCTATCAAGGCCCTGCCAGTGTGTTTAGTGAAATGATTGAATGGAACAGTCTATGGGCAGCAGCACATAAACTGCAACTACAGTAATGGTTTGTTACAAAGCAAGTTAAAGAGTTTTAGAAAGGCAATGCTAGCCAGTGACTTTGCTACACCCTCTGCTCCTGGAACAGCTCACAATCCTCTGTTTGGCTTGGCCTTAAACTCAACAAACTCTTCCTGAAGGTGTTCAAGTAACTCAGCACAAAGCCAATGGAAATGGAATGGAATGAAAGTGGAATGGAAGTGGATTGGAAATGAAATAGAAGTGGAATGGAAAAGGAATGAAAATGGAATGGAAGAGGTCTGTGTTTATTACCAAGAGGTTCCTAAGACAAAAAAAACTATTTGACAGACAAGTAGCTGAGAATCTCATCCTGGGTACACAAAGCAAGGGACCACAGGGAGTGCTTGTTTATAAGAGACCAATCTTCTCACAAGTCAAAAACAGAAGCACAGCAGCAACAAAGACAGCTGTAAACTTCAAAAATAAAATAACTAAACAATAAACAAACAAACAATGAACATTGCTGTGCTCAAACCAGGAAGCAGGGTGGGTCTTTACTACTGTACACAACATTTCAACTTTAATGAAACACCTCCTTGTATTTTAGCATCTACGTTACTTCCAGGACCCTGCTTTACCTAAGAGAGGTAGGAAAGTGAGAAAGCAGGCTTGGGCCTGTCAATGCCCTTGCCTGCAGTGTCCTCTCTGCCAGCACTGATACTCAGCAGGTCAGTGCCCCTGCCTGCAGTGTCCTCTCTGCCAGCACTGATACTCAGCAGGTCAGTGCCCCTGCCTGCAGTGTCCTCTCTGCCAGCACTGATACTCAGCAGGTCAGTGCCCCTGCCTGCAGTGTCCTCTCTGCCAGCACTGATACTCAGCAGGTCACTGCCCTTACCTGCAGTGTCCTCTCTGCCAGCATTGATACTCAGCAGCCCCTTTGTGGGCTGGTCTGTCTGCTGCTCCTGTTGTTCCTGACAGTAGGAGATGGAGGGCTGCTGGATGAGAGCTGAGTTCCGGGAGAAGGGTGGATGAGGAATGCAATGGCTGATAGCCCTTTGGATACATCAGCTAATCCTAATGCTCAGTTATTGCAGGATACATTCCTCCACACTTCTATTTACTAGACATAACTCACTTCTCCGCTGGAGATGCGTTTATTATGTTTTGGTGTCCCTGTTTACCCCCCTTCCCTAATCACCCCTGTGCAAACAGAGATCAAATCAAAGGCAGTACATGTAACAGACACATTTCTTTCATACCTGTGCTAGTAGATGTCTATCAGTTAATGGACTGTACAGAACACCAATGATTACAGTGCAAGGTTGAGAACAGCATAGTACCCTAATGCAAGAAGTCAGGTAACGGAGCAGTTCTTCCACTGTTAGGCCTGCTTTTATCTTTTGTTTTGAATGACTGGAACATTAATTCTGTAAAGAGCTGCATTTAGTTCTCTTGGGCATTTTCATTTATCCTTCAATTCATAGACATGGTTGGTTAAGTATTTTTAGGAACACCAGCATATTGTTATAAATTAGAATTGTGTTGCATTTCCAATGGCAATGGTGCAATGACGCTCTCTGACAAGACTTGTTCATTGGCTCTTTAGATAATTGCTGTGTGCTTAATGAGAGATGATAGGTGACAATGATAGATCATTCCGGCTTCCAATGAGCCACTTTCTTTTATTTTATTTCCTAACTCTGACCTATGATGTCGCAGGCTTCTCAAAAGGGAGCGCAGCACAGCAGACTGGATTCCCATCAGTTCCCAGGCACTTCATTCATGAACAATAACTCCCTGCTGCGTCCCATATTAAACACAACGGCAGGGAGCGTGCATTACAAATAAGTTCCAATAGGTAACTAACTAACTTACCTACAAACTAAACCCAGTGGAAGTTATAAATGAGCTCTTTCTGTAAGTATTACAATAAACAAGGCACAGAAAAGGAGATCCTGAAGCACTGGAAACAACAGGATACAACATGAACACATCTGAAGTCTGGTGGAAGAGTAAAACCATTTTAAACAACTGTAGAACAGCTGAATGAGAGAGAGATTACAAAGCAAAGACTGGGAAAAGAAGACACTGGGAGGGGAATCCATAAAGGGTGGCTGGGCAAAGTTCAGGAATATAATGTTGGAAATGCAGGACCAATTCATCCCAACTGCTTACCCGTGGAATACTGTACTGACACAACCTGAAACCCCATTCTAACTGCAGCTATCGAGACTATTCTATACAGTTACATTGCACTTGTGAATATCTTACTACACATTCTTATACTTTTATGCATTTAATGAATAGGCCTGCCACTGGCCATTAGCCACTTCTCTAATGGAAGCTGCTCCCCCAGTTCCCTCTGGTTACTCAAGCTGAGCTGTTAAATTAATAGTATATAGACAGCTTATTATAAAGCTGTAACATTTACACCACCCTGACTAAACGCCAATTACTCCCAAAAGTAACATAACAATGATAGTGGTTTGCTGGTAAGAATTACGTTACTCTGGCAAATGTGTATTTATCTGAATTTATCTCCATACTGATCTGATCCAAATACTGATCCAAATGGAGATTATACTTTCAAGTTGAAAAAGCAACATTATCCAAAAGCAGTGCAAATGTGATTCAGAGTTTGGTTTATTTGGGTGACAAAGCATTGTATTATTGTCATTTAGATAAGAACTCACAAGGGAGTAGAACCCTGAATCCCTGTTTCTGAGTCATTTCAAAAGCAGTACGCTGCTGCTGCTGCTGCTAAATTATCTCTCCTTTCAGTTGTTGAAGACGGGTGTGGCAGGGCTGAGACCCTGCATGTGTAAATAGGGTGGTTTGCTTTAGTTTAGAAATAAAATCTGTTTCATTTGAATCCCACAACAGTATCATTTAGTAGTTAGTGTAGAAGGTTCCTGGAGCGGGACCTCCCTTACAGTGGGAGCAGCGCTCGCCCGCCTGAACGACAACTTTTGCTTTCTAGTTGTGTTTGAACAGTGTTTTGTTTGGCATGTTTGTAATTCTTTTGTTTGCACTCCAGTTTGTGTATGTGACCGTGCTCTACCATTGCTGATACTGGCATGTGGCTGAGTGTAAATTGTCCATAAAAACTGGATGTCTGAGCAGTGATTTCAAATACAACCCCTGTGTCTCTCCACTCTATCAGCAGATGCTGATAACAACAGCCCTGTTACAGAGGGGAAGATGTGGAGATCGGAGATGTGTTGATGTGTGAACAGAGCACAATCCACACCATTCATTTAAAGATTTAGATTGTGTAATGTTTTGGCCATCCCAACAAAAAAAGTGTTATATAGTTTGTTATTGTATAAAGTAATTAAATAAAGCACCCAATAGAAAACACACAACACATGAAAGCACATGTTATGTCTTTTATTCACTGAAAGCCCTGCCCAGAATTACAGTAGATTCCATTTAATCCAGTTAATGCATTAGCGCTACAAAATGTTCTGTACCCTTCTGTGCTCGCAAGGTAATGTAGAATTGCTAATGTCATTAATGCATTATACCACCAAAAATGCACATGAGCACCTTTGACCCAACCAAGCCGTTATGTTGGGTGCAGTTTTAAACAGAATGGCTTCATAAGTGCTGTCTTTTTGTTCCAGGAGTCAGTGGTTTCCAGTATTTCTGTGCCAGTGTTTTTTTAATGCATTTGTGGTCATTCTTATGACTTTACTTCAGCTCTGTGTTGACTGCAAGCTAAATGAGACTCCAGGGTGCCAGAACACAGCACAGGACTAATGTGTGGGACATCCCTGGCCAATCCAAACTCTTTGGTGGTATTTATAGGAGGCTTGTGGGTTTGTGTTTATATATGCTGCAGGCATTTACTTTCCTTCCAGGAAAAGTGGAAATACTCATGCACTGCACAAGATGGAGGTTAGGGGTGAAATGTTCCTTCCACAAAACATACACAGAGGAAAAAGATTAGAGGAATGCAGGAACAAATGTAAGTAAAATGGATAATCCTGCTGTGAAACGGTCCCCAAATACCTCAACTATTTGACATGTGAACGTCTTCTGATGTAACAAAACAGCTTTGAAGTTTGTTCTTGTTTTAATGAACTGAGGTTCTGCTGTTGAAGGGTACATAAGGACCTTTTTATTTTATTGTGTTACATGTACATCAAGATGGCTTCACATGAATCTGGAGGTATTTCATTTTATGACAAACTCCAAATCACTACAGTAAGACAGCTATGCAGTAGTGTTATATTAGCACCACTATTGTCTGTAGGCAACTCTTCATTAGGTGATACTAGTTGACAGTTACAGACCACATCAATCAAACATATTCAGTAAAATAAAATGTACAGCTTAAGGTTACAAACACAATTTCCTTTGGTGTCTAATGACCTGCAAAGTGCTCCTCTAAGTCACCCATGTTCCGATGCTTATTCTCTGAACTCGGAGCTGAGGGTTTAAAGAAGATGTTTTCCATTATTTCTTGGGCTGGGCTGCCTGTTCTCTGATGACATGATGTCATCTTTAATGACTCGGTTACTCAGAAAGAAGACATGCTATGAGATTGCTGCTGGCAAGTTGAATCTATGTTTATGATGCAGACATCATTGTGTGTGCAGCACATTAAGCACTCTTTCATGAGTTGAAGGGTTGCAGTTTGCAGAACGAATCTCGTCTCTTCTGTAGCCGGCACCCAAATAGAGTAGAATTGTGTGGAACATTCCATTGATGGTCTGCGAGAATAACAACATATTGCTTACCTTTGTTTTGTAGAAATTAACGTTGATGAATTGCTTTAGTCTCTAACTTGGAGTTTGTGCTTTAAAATGATTATAAGCAACTCTCCAATGAATTGATTGGCTACAGCAATCAATAACCTGAGTGCTGACACAGGAGTCAATAAAGATGGTTGCTTATTCAGACTAATCAGAAGTGGGCATATCCGTCTTTTAACTAAACATTAACTAAGAGAAAAGAATGTATCTTCTTCCCATGGTGAGTAATTCAATTATAATGGTTTAGTTTATTATTTCCATGTAGTATTTGACAATCAAATAGGGTACATGGTATGTGAAAAGGGTTTTTGAGGGGCTTGTCATCACTGTTGATCTCATATCTGCTGCCTCTCTCAGGGTTTCTGAGGGGCTTGTCATCACTGTTGATCTCATATCTGCTGCCTCTCTCAGGGTTTCTGAGGGGCTTGTCATCACTGTTGATCTCATATCTGCTGCCTCTCTCAGGGTTTCTGAGGGGCTTGTCATCACTGTTGATCTCATATCTGCCTGCCTCTCTCAGGGTTTCTGAGGGGCTTGTCATCACTGTTGATCTCATATCTGCTTGCCTCTCTCAGGGTTTCTGAGTGGCTTGTCATCACTGTTGATCTCATATCTGCTGCCTCTCTCAGGGTTTCTGAGGGGCTTGTCATCACTGTTGATCTCATATCTGCTTGCCTCTCTCAGGGTTTCTGAGTGGCTTGTCATCACTGTTGATCTCATATCTGCTGCCTCTCTCAGGGTTTCTGAGTGGCTTGTCATCACTGTTGATCTCATATCTGCTGCCTCTCTCAGGGTTTCTGAGTGGCTTGTCATCACTGTTGATCTCATATCTGCTTGCCTCTCTCAGGGTTTCTGAGTGGCTTGTCATCACTGTTGATCTCATATCTGCTTGCCTCTCTCAGGGTTTCTGAGTGGCTTGTCATCACTGTTGATCTCATATCTGCTGCCTCTCTCAGGGTTTCTGAGTGGCTTGTCATCACTGTTGATCTCATATCTGCTGCCTCTCTCAGGGTTTCTGAGTGGCTTGTCATCACTGTTGATCTCATATCTGCTTGCCTCTCTCAGGGTTTCTGAGTGGCTTGTCATCACTGTTGATCTCATATCTGCTTGCCTCTCTCAGGGTTTCTGAGTGGCTTGTCATCACTGTTGATCTCATATCTGCTGCCTCTCTCAGGGTTTCTGAGGGCTCCAGTAAGTTAACACCACTGACCAGAATGTCCTCGCATGGATAATCGGCAGCATTGAGAGGTGATCAATGGTCTTCTCCAGAGCTCCTGGCTTCCCGTGTTAATACCTTCCAGGCACTATTCAATTCCATCCTCTCCATTCAGAATCCCTGTATTGACAGTTGGTTGGGTGCTGTCTGCGTGCTTCTGAAAGCAGTGTTCAGTAGCTGTAATTATGATGGATAATGCAATTTAAGCAGGTTCCCTTTGCTGAGAGGGTCAAGCAAGCACTGCTTTCTCTTGGCATTAATGACTTTTTAATAGAGCATACTCACAAGACCGGGGCCACTTTGTGGTGGAGAAAGAGGACTGATAGAGAATGAGACAAAGCGCTACAAATCATCTGCTATTAAAGCTGCTAATGGATGACACATCTCCCTGTTTATGCTCTTAATGCTAGCTGTGGTTGCCTTTGTTTTTAGGCAGCATGGATTGTGCATGTTCCAATCTGCCTGCCTGTTACCACTGCTACAGTAGCTAACCCTGTGCAGTACAATCAGCTCACTCATACAACTTGCTCACATTAACTTTGTTTCACTGGCTTTTTCCATAATATGTTCTTTCCCTAAGATACCAATACTATACTTAGCTTAGATTTTTGACAATACTTCAAACCAGGTGTAAAGTAAGCTTTTAATTTCTGTATTGGTTTCTAAATGATCTTCTTCCTATTCCCATTGCTGTGAAGGGGTGAACACTGTGAGGGCTCAGCAGTAATATGTCTTTAAAATAAAGAGATACTGTCCTGTGGCAGGGCTGAGGCTCTGTGCCTGTAAATAGTGGGCTGTTGTGTTTTTGCTTAGTTTATAAATCAAATGGGTTTCATTTGAAAGTCAAGTTTGTGTTAAATGTGGCAGGGCTGGGTGGTAGAATGCCTTGGTAATTCAAAAGCATGTGTACTGATTCTCAATTAGCCCTGGCCACATGCCTTTAAAAAGGAGCTGCACAGCCAGTTCCTTTGTTCTCCAACCAGGGATACAAACTGTCTGGAAAGCAGACTGTGCTGTAGGAGTCTCACGACTATGTGGGTATGCCACCTGGGTGAGAAACACACAAGGGAAAATGTACTGGATGTTTGTTCACTGTGTGTGTTACCCAGGATCGCTAGTACTGGAACGAATAGGGGAAATCTTGGGAGATTTGAATCCAACCCAAGTAAAGAGAGGAGATGTCAGGGAGTAGCGTTTTTTTTGTCGTTGTTCTGAACAGTGCTTTGTTTGTATTTTTGTGTATGTCCTCCTGCACGAGGATTACCATTGCTGGTAGCCTAGCGGTGATCACCTACCACTTGAACTGCTTGTGCATTGTAAATAAAACCTGGACACCTGAGCGCTCTTTCAAATCCAACCTGTGTGTCTCTCGTCTATCGGCAGATACCCACATCCTCTCACATATATTAAAGGAAACCTGGTATGTTTTTGAAAAGCCCCTAGTTCAACATTACATTATGAATGGAGACCATGAGCCCAGTGCTTATGAGCTGAAGAGGGGCATTAGCTCAGCAAAAACTCATCAGTGAATAGAGAGCCATCTAGCAATTGAAAGCAGAAACTAAGTACATGAATCAGTAAATAAAGGCTAGGGAACAATTAAGTTAAACTGGCAGGTGTTTAGGGCACAAATGGTGTACCCTTAATGAAGGAAAAAAGAGAGAAGGTGGTTTAAAAGCTAAGCAACTAGTTTCTGGGCCAAAACAACACACATTATGCTTTGTTTCTAGACTGGGCAGCATTCTCCATCTATCCATCGACACATTTGGGAGAACTGCACTGTGCTGTTTAAAATCCACCCTACAAGCCGTGTATAATTCAGTATGCTAACGTGACATTATTCAGCAGGTTTCATTTGACTTTATGAAGCAAAATAAGTTAGCACTCATTTCAACCACTTGAAGCAAAATAAGTTAGCACTCATCAAATGCCGCGGCGTTCTGGGACAAGTGGGAGGGGCGGAGCCCGCAGCACAAACACAAACAAAGGCAGCCAGGCTTCCCAGCGACAGCGTGTGGGGAGAAGTACGAGTGGACAAGTACAAGGCAGTTAGAAGCAGAAAGGAGGAATTATATCTTTAAATTTGGAGTTGCTTTAATCAGAAAACATTGCAGCTTAAAGCCTTGCAGCTACGTGTATTTTTCTGATAACAAGCTGAAACTTGGAGCAGCTGATTTAAATCCCGCGGTGTTTAAGCGCTCAGTCCCATCCCCATTGTCTAAAACAAGCAACGGTACATCGCATCTCCTCTTCAGTCACTGCGTGTAAACTGGAGCACGTGAAGCGTCCTGTCTCCAACGCCATAGAGTTCACACAAACTGTCTGCAAATTAAAAAAACTGTTATATTAAAACAGCCCTCTGTGAAGCACTGACACGAACGATTCTTTGTGTTAAACTTAATGCAATTCCATCAGCTACACTCGTTCATCTGCAATTCAAATGTTTGCTGACTTCAAAACAATACACGCGTCCAAATTCAGATTCCAAAATACATTTTAAAAAAGGTTTTTGAGTGGGTGCGGAGCCAAAGCGCAGGCAAGCAGGCAGTGAGGCACACTGCCCCCTCCCGTGGACACACACCGGTACTACAGCCAGAGGGGAATGTGACGCTGGGAGTCCTAGCAACACTGCAGCCGAATTAATGACGTGTATTATTATTATTATTATGATAATGATGATGATGTTTGTAGGAATCACGATTTCTGTGATTTATGACTCATGCTGTGTAGGGCGTCTCGTATTTTTATCAGAGCGATGTCATTTTTCACAGTTTTGGTCGTTCAGCTTTCACGGGCAGTTTCCCTTCCCAAGCTCCAGAGGTTCACAGTGAAAACTGCGAACGCTATCTTCACAAACAGCGACAGACGGGCCAATCGGGGCGGGGACGTCACAAACGCGCTCGAGTCATGCGGAGCCGGCGCCACGGAGGCGCTCGGCTCCCTCCAGTGGACACGCACCGGTACTGCAGTCGGGAGGCGCTGGAAGATTATTTGATGAATTCCTTACCGATGTGGCTTTCTCGTGGAGAGAAAGTGGAACGGTGACGTCATGTCCTAAACAATCTGATTGGATAAAAGACAAGTCACAAATTAAATGACTTCTGATTGGCGAACGCAGTTAGCGAATCAAAAGTTAGAAATGCGTTACCTAATTTGTATAGACCCTATAGCTGTCCAAGGTGCGCACCTGTTTAAAAATATACATTTATTATTAATAAAACATTTTTTTTAGTACACGTGTCCACGTCAGTATTTTAATAATATTATATTTTCATGCTTTTAGTGAAGAATTGTTTTACTATCAGTCATATTTTAAAACGGGCAGTTTCGAAATAACCAAAGAAAACAACGATTCTAAACCGGAACGTGCCTGAAGGAATCAACTGTAGTTCTCTTTTATAGCGGTTTAAAATGTATCTAAAAGTATATACGGGTGTTTGCAATAAGTTAATCACTGTCATGTCATGTCTGTGTGAAACGACTTTATTTCATGTGATAAGTTTGTGGAAGAAGGACGCCATGTGAGGAGGCGTTTGCTCTTGTTTTACACAGACTACGAGGGACAGCGCTCGTTAAACCAGGTGAGTGCATCTCGTTTACTTTGTTTATTATTCAGTGCAGCGGTTGTTTTTGAATCCCGCATTTTTAATAACAAATGGCCGTCCGGACCCGCTTGTGACTGTTTGCTGAGTGGATTTTAATAATGTGTTTGTCTTTGTGAGCTCTGATCAGCAGGGTGCGGTTTCCCCGGCTATATTGACTGGGGGTCATCTTTATTGTTTATAATCGTACGTTGTTACTGCCTTTTAGCTCTTGAGCATAATAATCTCAATCCCGTTTGAAATGACACTAAGTGCATTTGCATGGTGGCAGATGAGGGATGTCGCTTCACTCGAGGCTTGCGTACTGATGAAGATGTAGTTTCAGTGTTTAATGGTTATCCCCTCACCGTGTGTGTGTGTGTGTGTGTGTGTGTGTGTGTGTGTGTGTGTTCTTGTCTCTCGCCTGTCCTGTGAGGATGAAGATGTAGTTTCAGTGTTTAATGCTCATCCCCTCAGTGTGTGTCTGTATGTTCTTGTCTCTTGACAGGTCTGTGAGGATGAGAAGGTCTCCACAGTCTGGAGTCTGGTCTCTGACAGGCTCAACATACCTGTCAATCAACAGGGACTCCTCTACAAAGGCAAGGCGCTGGCAGGTAGGCTGAACAGCACAGCACAGCTCACCCCTCCTCTCACCCCTCGCCTCACCCCTCCTCTCACTCCTCGCCTCACCCCGGGTCAGTGTGGCACAGCCTGCCTGCTCTTCTGAACAAACACTTCAGCCCTGCCAACGCAGTGAGAGTCTGGAGCAGCTACACGAGGTAACCTGAACACAAACACACACACTGCTATACACACACACACACAGACACACACAAACACACACACAGTGAGAGGCTGGAGCAGCTACACAAGGTAAATTGAACACAATAAACACTGCTACACACACAATCCTAGCTGCAGCAGATGTACAATGTTATACAGACACACACAGACACAGCTGTACAGTGACACAGAGACGCACACACTATCACAGCTGCAGCACACACACTCTGAAATGCAGGTGTAGAGCAGCGTGTAGTTGTGACTCTGTGTCTCTCTCCTCCCCCTCTCCTCTTCTCTCCTTACTTTGTTTAAAAGAATAGAAGCACACCCAGTGAGCAAGGCATTGAGCAGCCCCACATCCCGCTTCACAATACCGCTACATATTGACCGACTGTTCGCATTGTGTGTGTTTGGTAAGACAAACCACATTTTCTACTTCTACTTTCTATGATTGGGCAAGTCAGCGGTTGTTTGATAACAGAACATAAAACATCACAGAGTGGGTTGAACTGCATTGCTGCAAACCAAGGCCCTTTAAAATGTGTACCTTCCCAGCTCAGGTATTGCTGAGGTAAAGAGACACTTCCTACAGGAGGACAGGACGTTGTCAAGGAGGGGATGTCGTCACGTGTCCTGAGGGCTTTCTTAAAAACATTGTTTTATTATTTCTAAGCGCACGTTGTTACTGCCTTTTAGCTCTTGAGCATAATAATCTCAATCCCGTTTGAAATGACACTAAGTGCATTTGCATGGTGGCAGATGAGGGATGTCGCTTCACTCGAGGCTTGCGTACTGATGAAGATGTAGTTTCAGTGTTTAATGCTTATCCCCTCACTGTGTGTTTGTGTGTTCTTGTCTCTCGCCTGTCCTGTGAGGATGAAGATGTAGTTTCAGTGTTTAATGCTCATCCCCTCACTGTGTGTTTGTGTGTTCTTGTCTCTCGCCTGTCCTGTGAGGATGAAGATGTAGTTTTAGTGTTTAATGCTTATCCCCTCAGTGTGTGTCTGTATGTTCTTGTCTCTTGACAGTTCTGTGAGGATGAGAAGGTCTCCACAGTCTGGAGTCTGGTCTCTGACAGGCTCAACATACCTGTCAATCAACAGGGACTCCTCTACAAAGGCAAGGTGCTGGCAGGTAGGCTGAACAGCACAGCACAGCACAGCTCACCCCCTCCTCTCACTTCTCGCCTCACCCCGGGTCAGTGTGGCACAGCCTGCCTGCTCTTCTGAACAAACACTTCAGCCCTGCCGACGCAGTGAGAGTCTGGAGCAGCAACACAAGGTAACCTGAACACAATAAACACACACTGCTATACACACACACACACAGACACACACACACACAGTGAGAGGCTGGAGCAGCTACACAAGGTAACCTGAACACAATAAACACACACACTGCTATACACACACACACACACACACACAGTGAGAGTCTGGAGCAGCTACACAAGGTAACCTGAACACAATAAACACTGCTACACACACAATCCTAGCTGCAGCACATGCACACTGTTATACAGACACACACAGACACAGCTGTACAGTGACACAGAGACGCACACACAATCACAGCTGCAGCACACACACTCTGAAATGCAGGTGTAGAGCAGCGTGTATTTGTGACTGTGTCTCTCCCTCTGCCTCTCTCTCAGGATTACGAGCGGAGGCTGCGCTTGTTGAGCCTGGATGATATGGAGCCGCTGGCGACCCGCATGCTTCACCCTGAGGCTGTGGAGTGCATGGAGCTGTCCTTCCTGGACCGAGGAATACTGCTGCTGCCCTCTCCCCCTCTCCCCTCTCTTCTCCCCCTCTCCCCTCTCCTCTCCACCTCTCCCCTCTCTTCTCCCCTCTCCCCTCTCTCCTCTCCTCTGTACTCTCTCCTCCCCCTGTCCTCTTCTCTCCTTACTTTGTTTAAAAGAATAGAAGCACACCCAGTGAGCAAGGCATTGAGCAGCCCCACATCCCGCTTCACAATACCGCTACATATTGACTGACTGTTCGCATTGTGTGTGTTTGGTAAGACAAACCACATTTTCTACTTCTACTTTCTACGATTGGGCAAGTCAGCGGTTGTTTGATAACAGAACATAAAACATCACAGAGTGGGTTGAACTGCATTGCTGCAAACCAAGGTCCTTTAAAATGTGTACCTTCCCAGCTCAGGTATTGCTGAGGTAAAGAGACACTTCCTACAGGAGGACAGGACGTTGTCAAGGAGGGGATGTCGTCACGTGTCCTGAGGGCTTTCTTAAAAACATTGTTTTATTATTTCTAAGCGCACGTTGTTACTGCCTTTTAGCTCTTGAGCATAATAATCTCAATCCCGTTTGAAATTACACTAAGTGCATTTGCATGGTGGCAGATGAGGGATGTCGCTTCACTCGAGGCTTGCGTACTGATGAAGATGTAGTTTCAGTGTTTAATGCTTATCCCCTCACTGTGTGTTTGTGTGTTCTTGTCTCTCGCCTGTCCTGTGAGGATGAAGATGTAGTTTCAGTGTTTAATGCTTATCCCCTCACTGTGTGTGTTCTTGTCTCTCGCCTGTCCTGTGAGGATGAAGATGTAGTTTCAGTGTTTAATGCTCATCCCCTCACTGTGTGTCTGTGTGTTCTTGTCTCTTGACAGGTCTGTGAGGATGAGTAGGTCTCTACAGTCTGGAGTCTGGTCTCTGACAGGCTCAACATACCTGTCAATCAACAGGGACTCCTCTACAAAGGCAAGGCGCTGGCAGGTAGGCTGAACAGCACAGCACAGCTCACCCCTCCTCTCACTTCTCGCCTCACCCCGGGTCAGTGTGGCACAGCCTGCCTGCTCTTCTGAACAAACACTTCAGCCCTGCCGACGCAGTGAGAGTCTGGAGCAGCAACACAAGGTAACCTGAACACAATAAACACACACTGCTATACACACACACACACAGACACACACACACACAGTGAGAGGCTGGAGCAGCTACACAAGGTAAATTGAACACAATAAACACAGACACTGCTACACACAGACACACACACACAGTGAGTCTGGAGCAGCTACACAAGATAAATTGAACACAATAAACACTGCTACACACACAATCCTAGCTGCAGCACATGCACACTGTTATACAGACACACACAGACACAGCTGTACAGTGACACAGAGACGCACACACAATCACAGCTGCAGCACACACACTCTGAAATGCAGGTGTAGAGCAGCGTGTATTTGTGACTGTGTCTCTCCCTCTGCCTCTCTCTCAGGATTACGAGCGGAGGCTGCGCTTGTTGAGCCTGGATGATATGGAGCCGCTGGCGACCCGCATGCTTCACCCTGAGGCTGTGGAGTGCATGGAGCTGTCCTTCCTGGACCGAGGAATACTGCTGCTGCCCTCTCCCCCTCTCCCCTCTCTTCTCCCCCTCTCCCCTCTCCTCTCCACCTCTCCCCTCTCTTCTCCCCTCTCCCCTCTCTCCTCTCCTCTGTACTCTCTCCTCCCCCTGTCCTCTTCTCTCCTTACTTTGTTTAAAAGAATAGAAGCACACCCAGTGAGCAAGGCATTGAGCAGCCCCACATCCCGCTTCACAATACCGCTACATATTGACTGACTGTTCGCATTGTGTGTGTTTGGTAAGACAAACCACATTTTCTACTTCTACTTTCTACGATTGGGCAAGTCAGCGGTTGTTTGATAACAGAACATAAAACATCACAGAGTGGGTTGAACTGCATTGCTGCAAACCAAGGTCCTTTAAAATGTGTACCTTCCCAGCTCAGGTATTGCTGAGGTAAAGAGACACTTCCTACAGGAGGACAGGACGTTGTCAAGGAGGGGATGTCGTCACGTGTCCTGAGGGCTTTCTTAAAAACATTGTTTTATTATTTCTAAGCGCACGTTGTTACTGCCTTTTAGCTCTTGAGCATAATAATCTCAATCCCGTTTGAAATTACACTAAGTGCATTTGCATGGTGGCAGATGAGGGATGTCGCTTCACTCGAGGCTTGCGTACTGATGAAGATGTAGTTTCAGTGTTTAATGCTTATCCCCTCACTGTGTGTTTGTGTGTTCTTGTCTCTCGCCTGTCCTGTGAGGATGAAGATGTAGTTTCAGTGTTTAATGCTTATCCCCTCACTGTGTGTGTTCTTGTCTCTCGCCTGTCCTGTGAGGATGAAGATGTAGTTTCAGTGTTTAATGCTCATCCCCTCACTGTGTGTCTGTGTGTTCTTGTCTCTTGACAGGTCTGTGAGGATGAGTAGGTCTCTACAGTCTGGAGTCTGGTCTCTGACAGGCTCAACATACCTGTCAATCAACAGGGACTCCTCTACAAAGGCAAGGCGCTGGCAGGTAGGCTGAACAGCACAGCACAGCTCACCCCTCCTCTCACTTCTCGCCTCACCCCGGGTCAGTGTGGCACAGCCTGCCTGCTCTTCTGAACAAACACTTCAGCCCTGCCGACGCAGTGAGAGTCTGGAGCAGCAACACAAGGTAACCTGAACACAATAAACACACACTGCTATACACACACACACACAGACACACACACACACAGTGAGAGGCTGGAGCAGCTACACAAGGTAAATTGAACACAATAAACACAGACACTGCTACACACAGACACACACACACAGTGAGTCTGGAGCAGCTACACAAGATAAATTGAACACAATAAACACTGCTACACACACAATCCTAGCTGCAGCACATGCACACTGTTATACAGACACACACAGACACAGCTGTACAGTGACACAGAGACGCACACACAATCACAGCTGCAGCACACACACTCTGAAATGCAGGTGTAGAGCAGCGTGTATTTGTGACTGTGTCTCTCCCTCTGCCTCTCTCTCAGGATTACGAGCGGAGGCTGCGCTTGTTGAGCCTGGATGATATGGAGCCGCTGGCGACCCGCATGCTTCACCCTGAGGCTGTGGAGTGCATGGAGCTGTCCTTCCTGGACCGAGGAATACTGCTGCTGCCCTCTCCCCCTCTCCCCTCTCTTCTCCCCCTCTCCCCTCTCCTCTCCACCTCTCCCCTCTCTTCTCCCCTCTCCCCTCTCTCCTCTCCTCTGTACTCTCTCCTCCCCCTGTCCTCTTCTCTCCTTACTTTGTTTAAAAGAATAGAAGCACACCCAGTGAGCAAGGCATTGAGCAGCCCCACAACCCGCTTCACAATACCGCTACATATTGACTGACTGTTCGCATTGTGTGTGTTTGGTAAGACAAACCACATTTTCTACTTCTACTTTCTACGATTGGGCAAGTCAGCGGTTGTTTGATAACCGAACATAAAACATCACAGAGTGGGTTGAACTGCATTGCTGCAAACCAAGGCCCTTTAAAATGTGTACCTTCCCAGCTCAGGTATTGCTGAGGTAAAGAGACACTTCCTACAGGAGGACAGGACGTTGTCAAGGAGGGGATGTCGTCACGTGTCCTGAGGGCTTTCTTAAAAACATTGTTTTATTATTTCTAAGCGCACGTTGTTACTGCCTTTTAGCTCTTGAGCATAATAATCTCAATCCCGTTTGAAATTACAGTAAGTGCATTTGCATGGTGGCAGATGAGGGATGTCGCTTCACTCGAGGCTTGCGTACTGATGAAGATGTAGTTTCAGTGTTTAATGCTCATCCCCTCACTGTGTGTTTGTGTGTTCTTGTCTCTCGCCTGTCCTGTGAGGATGAAGATGTAGTTTTAGTGTTTAATGCTTATCCCCTCAGTGTGTGTCTGTATGTTATTGTCTCTTGACAGTTCTGTGAGGATGAGAAGGTCTCCACAGTCTGGAGTCTGGTCTCTGACAGGCTCAACATACCTGTCAATCAACAGGGACTCCTCTACAAAGGCAAGGCGCTGGCAGGTAGGCTGAACAGCACAGCACAGCACAGCACAGCTCAGCACTCAGTTAAAAAGGATGCATGTTATTCTACATATATCTATTAACAGTAACACCTGCAAACAAAGTGTTTTCAATCTTTTATCATCTTTGAGTTGCATGAAGTGTTTTAACCCTATGCTGCCTACGGGGAATAAACATATCCGGTCATAAACATGATGCCTTTCTGTTTAAACACTTGTAGTTTTGGAACCTTAAATCAGAAATGAAAACCCAATACACCTACAGAAAGGCATTAAGTAGATCTTTCCATTGATGTAATTTATTTTGTTGTGGGGTGATTTTATTTTTATTTTCATATGAGCTACACCTCCCAAAAAATTATCGAAATATGGAAAATAATAAATAATATTTTTAAAAATTGGTCAATTTCAACCTCTTTCCAAGAGTTATATATATATTAAAAAAAAAACTAGAGTATATTGTAGCTGCACAATTTTCCAAGGAATTCAAATCTGAAATCAGAATTGAAATATCTTGAACAGTTGCAGAGCTAGATAAGGTTTTGCAATGCCTAGTATTTTACAAAAATCAACCTCCGAAATGGCAAAGGCTGACCAGGGTTAAAACTTGGCAAAAAGTGAGACTGGAAACACTGTTGCCCTGTTTGAGATACAATTATATTTCAGTACAAAAATAAAGAAACAACACACAAGTTATCAAGTAAAATGTTTAATTTTTTTATTTGAAAAAAAAGTATATTACAAATAAAACTCTGAAATTAAGAATTTTATTTGGGAGGGAGGGAGACAAAAAAAATAAAACCTTCCATATTGTGCTGTATATATTTATTATCAAAACTACCCTGCAGTTGAAGTGCTGGACTGGGGCTCCTCCAGATCACTCTCCTCCTCCTCCTCATCCTCCTGCAGCAGCTCTTCATCATGGAGGTCCTCCTCCATGGCGTACATGCCCTCGATCTCTTCCTCAGTCAGGGCCCTCCTCCTCTTCAGTGACTGAACCACATGCTAGAGCTGATTGTCTGCATCCATTTTCTGGCTTTCACACACCCACATAAAACATTAAAATAAATACCAATTAATAATAATAATATTAATACTAATATTAATATTCTGCTCCATCCTTTTTCACACACATAAAAAAGTAAACAAGTAATAAAATACATGGCTAAATAATAATAGTGACAACAGCTAAATAATGTTTTCTGTTTACACACAGTAAACGAGTAATAAAATACATGGCTAAATAATAACTACAGCTAAATGTCTTTGTTTTTTACATAGGCTACATACACAACGTAAAAATAAAAACTAAACAAGGTGTTTTCCTCATTCTTTTACACATCGAATAAAAAGTTAAAAAATAATAGATGCATAATTAATTAACAATAACGACTACAGAGAAATAATGAATCGACTAGAAAAAGTAAAACAGACGTACACAAACGCCTAACTTTGCATCACATGCGATAGACCTGTTAGTTTTGCCTTCTCTCCTGAGGAAAAACAAGTCTAAAATAAAAACGTATGTGAAACTAACTATAAGAAAGATGTTTAAAAAAACAAACAAACAAAACAAAACGTGGTGTTGGTACAGTAACTCCTCTTGTCTGCAGCAGTCATGAAGTTAGCCCTGCCCAGCAAGCAAGCGCACACACAAGAGACACAGCGAAAACAAAACAAAACAAAAATAAACACTGCAGATGTACTCAGCACAAAAAAACAATATCAAGTTGAAAAAAACAACAACAACAATATGGTTAATTAGCCCAAGTACCTCCCGTTTAGATGATATGTAGATTAGCACTCTTGGGATTGTAAAACTGGAGATACAGCGCTTTGACTCTGCTGTGCACTCAGTCACAATGGCTCCAGCAGAGACTCGCCCTTGTAATCAAAATATTATATGTCCCGCCCACCCTAGCCCTAAACCAATGGTATCATGGCAAGCCCCGTAATCATGGCTATGACTCATACTTTAAAAAAAACAAAATTGCTGATTGGACGGCAGAGATATGACGTGTTTTGTCATCGTAACAAAAGTTATGAAATTACACCGAGTCAGCAGCTAAGAGTTAATCTACCTGGTCTTGAATCTCTCCTGTTTCTCCCCCTCCCTCTCTCTCTCTCTCAGATGAGCACAGACTGTCACACGACTCCATCGCTCCCGATTCCAAGCTGAACTCGTTGTGACGCCCCCAACAGAGAAAGTGTCACCCGAGCAAGAACAGCACTCCGTGTCACCCCTCCTCTCAGACCTCACCCCTCACCCTCGCCTCACCCCTCCTGTCACACCTCACCCCTCGCCACACCCCTCCTCTCACACCTCACCCCTCCTCTCACCCATCGCCTCAACCCTCCTGTCACCCCTCGCCCCTCCTCTCACCCCTCGCCCTCACCCCTCCTGTCACACCTCACCCCTCGCCACACCCCTCCTCTCACACCTCACCCCTCCTCTCACCCATCGCCTCAACCCTCCTGTCACCCCTCGCCCCTCCTCTCACCCCTCGCCTAACCCCTCCTCTCACGCCTCGCCTCACCCCACCCCGGGTCAGTGGCACAGCCTGCCTGCTCTTCTGAACAAACACTTCAGCCCTGCCGACGCAGTGAGAGTCTGGAGCAGCAACACAAGGTAACCTGAACACAATAAACACACACACTGCTATACACACACACACACACACACACAGTGAGAGTCTGGAGCAGCTACACAAGGTAACCTGAACACAATAAACACTGCTACACACACAATCCTAGCTGCAGCACATGCACAGTGTTATACAGACACACACAGACACAGCTGTACAGTGACACAGAGACTCACACACAATCACAGCTGCAGCACACACACTCTGAAATGCAGGTGTAGAGCAGCGTGTATTTGTGACTGTCTCTCCCTCTGCCTCTCTCTCAGGATTACGAGCGGAGGCTGCGCTTGTTGAGCCTGGATGATATGGAGCGGCTGGCGACTCGCATGCTTCACCCTGAGGCTGTGGAGTGCATGGAGCTGTCCTTCCTGGACCGAGGAATACTGCTGCTGCCCTCTCCACCTCTCCCCTCTCTTCTCCCCTCTCCCCTCTCTCCTCTCCTCTTTACTCTCTCCTCCCCCTCTCCTCTCCTCTCCTTACTTTGTTTAAAAGAATAGAAGCACACCCAGTGAGCAAGGCATTGAGCAGCCCCACATCCCGCTTCACAATACCGCTACATATTGACTGACTGTTCGCATTGTGTGTGTTTGGTAAGACAAACCACATTTTCTACTTTCTGCTATTTTAAAAGGAGCCCAGTTTGGTGCAGGAGGCTTGTGGGTAACAGAGTTGTTTTTGCTGGGGACTGCAGCCCTTCCATTACCATTGCTCGTAGAGGGGAGATTGTTTTACTTTCAAGCCTTTTTCTTTAATAAATCCGGACGTTTGGAAATACATACTGTGTGGGCGTTTCCCTTCTTCATGGCTCCATGCAGCATCCTGTCACACAACAAGCCCTGAAAGGGGATCTATACATATTTATTCTCAATCACCAGGCAGTAATTGCAGCTACAATACAGACACACAACGTGTCACTTTTATTGGCTGAAACTTTAAACTACGAGTAGAAGCCTCTGAAGCCTTTTCATGGCCCTCCACCTGTCCTTGATCAGAACGCTGTCCTTCCTCTAAGGGGTCGCTTTCCATGCTAATCTTCCGTTTCCTCTGCAGAAAGGACAGGACAGTGTTCACAGAGCTCCCTTCACTCCCGCAAAGCCAAGACATCCAGGCTCTTGTGCTGCTTTGCTCCCCAGCGCCCGAGTGCTTGCTGGCAGTGCTGAGGCACGCTCACCCTGAACAGCAGCGCTAGCTTTGCCTATTGAGGAAGGCTTGGCGCTCCCGTTGGTTCATCAGTAATAATGATTTAGTGGAGACAGTACAGTGCTCGGGGGGGATGAAAGTTTACATCAGAATAGAAACTTTGCACAAAGTCAACCTGCTGGAAGTGGAATCATTTCTGCTGCGCAGCTTCAGATTCCACAGCTTGACGAGGAACACAATATAAAAAACACATGTTCCTCTGGAAGCCACACAGTTATTATATATATGATTAGTGTTAACACTCATAGCATTGACCTGGTATCCCTGGTATTTACCTCCGAGCCCTGCTGTGTAACAGGGGTGTTTCATAATCCCTCCTCTCTTCAGTGGCATGAAAGACTGCAACTGTGCAGTCAGCGCCAGGATTCTCAACTCCTGCAGTGCGACCTCTGACAAGGGAAGTGAACCTCATATACAAGGTTAGACAACAAGGCAGTCACAAGCAGACAGGTGGTGCAGTGGGCTAGTTCACTAGCATGCTGTGCTGCTTACCTTGGGGGACTGAGTTCAAATCCAGGTGAGTTCCTCCTTTGTTTTCAAAGACTTGGTTAATTTCTTATATAAGACAATGAAAAAGCAGACTACTCTGTGGAAGTAAGATGGACTGGGTTCAAATCCAGGCGAGTTCTTTGCTTGTTTCAAAGAATGTGTTAATTGAGCTCATATATAGTGTGAACCAAAGCTTTCCTGTGGGAGCTGGTGGCGCAGTGGCTATGCTGATGGCCTTCTCTCCCTGAAGACGGTGGTTCGAATCCTGGTCCCGGAGGCGAGTTCCTGAGGTAAGTAATGCTGTTGGTTGTGAGTCATGGTGGTGGTTGTAAATCTGGGTGTTGACTGTAAGTAATGATGCAGGTTGTAACTAACGATGTTGGTTGTGTCTCCACAGACGGAGGAGGGCCGTGTGCCCTGAAGAGGAGCCGGAAGAGGATGAAGAGGGGGCTTGGGCCCCCGGCTGCGGGGGGAGTGGAAGACGGGGGTGTTGGTACCACGGGGGGAGGAAAAGCAGCAGGAGGTGTAAACATGGGGGAGCAGGCAGGGATGTATGTTACCTTGCCCCTTTTGCCCTGCAATGGGCCCGATCAGCTGAGCTCTAGAGATGATTATAGGACATAAGATATCTTTAACGCTCCCTGTCAGATGGCAGGGCAAAAGGAATATCCCTGCCTGCTCCCCGCTCCCCCATGTTTACACCACCTCCTTCTTTTCCTCCTCTCTGGTACCAACACCCCCATCTTCCACTCCCCCCACGGCCGGGGGCCCCAGCCCCCTCTTCATCCTCTTCCGGGCACATTGCCCTCCTCCGTCTGTGGAGACACAACCAACATCGTTAGTTACAACCTGCATCATTACTTAGTCAACACTCAGATTTACAACCACCACGACTCACAACCAACAGCATTACTTACCTCAGGAACTCGCCTCCGGGACCAGGATTCGAACCACCGTCTTCAGGGAGAGAAGGCCATCAGCATAGCCACTGCGCCACCAGCTCCCACAGGAAAGCTTTGGTTCACACTATATATGAGCTCAATTAACACATTCTTTGAAACAAGCAAAGAACTCGCCAGGATTTGAACCCAGTCCATCTTACTTCCACGGAGTAGTCTGCTTTTTCATTGTCTTATATAAGAAATTAACCAAGTCATTGAAAACAAACAAGGAATTCACCGGGATTTGATCCCAGTCCCCCAATGTGAACAGCACAGCATGCTAGTGAACTAGCCCACTGCACCACCTGTCTGCTCGTGACAACCCAGCTTTGCACAGAAGCCCTTATATCATCCTCTTTATATTATTTGTATGCTTAGACCACTGACCCCTTGTCCTGTTACGTAAACACAAGTCTATCAAAATAGGTAAAGTGTTTGAAAATGAAAAGGAAACACCTGCCCCGGGTTTGAACCCGCTACCCAGGGAATCACGGGTCTCTGCTCTACCAACAGAGCTATCCAGCCAACTGGTGCTGATGTTGTTTGAAACACATTATTACATTGTGTGGTGAGGACCTGGGGGCTAAGAGGTGATGCTTAGCTTTGTTTAATTTGTGATGAACTGGATTCAAAACCAAACCTTATAAACAGGTAAGTTTAACAATATTTTTGAAATCAATAGATTAACACTTGTGCTTTACATGTGACTTGAACCAACAACCTTGGAAGTCAGAGTCCAGTGCTCTACCACCTGTGCTAACCAGAGAGCTACTCTCTCCTGCTGCCAAATGACCTCCAGTACATTAACTAATGATTTGTACAAAATGTATATCACTCCATTGGAAATATCCAATAAAAGAGTCACTTCTATCATGTCTTTGACAGATTCAAACTACAAGGTGCTGTGAAAACAGAAGATTTCAATCTGTATCCTGGATATGATCCCAGTCTCTCAAGGGAAAGAGCATTTAAGCATAGGGACTGACCCCACTGCACCACCAAGCAGCTGTCCCTGAAGTTAGATTTACATTGCCTACAAGGTAAAATAACCAACTTGAAAAAAAAAAAAAAGAAAAACATGCACGTTGCACGGGGTTTGAACCACCAACCCTGGGAATCAGGGCCCTGTGCTCTCCCAACTGAGCCATCCTACCAGCTGTACTGCTGCAGTCATTTGTGACTTGAACTGGACTAATGATCTGTACAACATGGAGGTGATTACTGCCTTGAAAATATCCAATAAAAGAGTCACTTCTGTTGTATCTGACAGATTCAAACAAACAGACGCCGTGGAGAAACAAAACAAGCACACAACACAAGACTTCAAACACAACGCTGGGGCTTATTTATCAATTATTTTTTTAAGTCTCTTAATCAGAGAACACCAGTCATGCTGTGCCATTGAATTGTGGGTCTGGTTTTAAACTCAGTTCACTTGTCCTGTGAACTGGCTTTGAACCCAGACCTCCAAGGTGAAAGGCAGGCAAAGCTAGTGAACTAGCCCACTCCACCACCTGGCTGCTTGTGACAAACCAGCACTCTAACCTGGTATATGAGATTCACTTCCCTTGTCAGAGACTGCACACGCATGCAGAGTTGCATGCCACTGAAGAGAGGAGGGATTATCAAACCAAACCCTATTATACAGCAGCTCTATAAGGTAAATGAAACAATATTTCTGAAAATGAGGGGAAAAAAAACATAACTTGTGTTTCATGTGGGACTTGAAACAGCTGTTAAGAGAATCTGAAGCCGATACGCTACCAACTACACCAATCAGAAAGCTCTCAAAGCACCTCAGATGCTCCCCAGTATTTGAATTCTTCATGAGTGCAGCTGAGGGGTTGCAAGGATGCTGAAATAGACCAGCAGCTCAGACCCCCTGCTGAGTTTACCTTTAACATTACATCAAAGATTCTGGAACAATAAATGTAAAAAATAAGGCATTTAACATCACATTGCATTTTTCTGCCAAGGTTTGAACCCTGTCCACCAATAATCACATTGATGCAAACCTAGCCAACCAGACTCCTGTGCTATCTATCGGCTTAAGGTGGGATCGTGTGTGACATTGTCTATAAGGTTCACTCTTTAAAAATGAAAGTAGTGTAATGAAAGTGTAACCCACACAAGAGAAGCATGCAATTCCTCGTTACTCCACTGGTCGGCGTGTTTTTTAACTTTTTTTTTAAATGTAAATGTATTTCATGAAAATGTCACTTTGTTTTTTGACAAAAAAAAAATACAACATTGAAACGCACTAAATACAAAATAATAAAATCAGTGTGAAATGAATGAAAAACGACTTAGGCATACTTGCAGCAGTAGGAGGTTATGGATTCTGAAATCTCATGACCTCCTACTGATGAATGTATGCTCAAGACTCCACCCAGCGACGGAAAGAGGTAATGCACGTCCAAAACCATACTGAGCCAGCCAGAGTGCTGAGAATCACACAAAAACCTGAATCCAAACCATACCGAGCGAGCCAGCCAGAGAGCTGCCGAACACCACACTGAGCTGCACAGCACGGCTTCAATTCATATACCGAGCGAGCCAGCCAGAGAGCTGCCGAACACCACGCTGAGCTGCACAGCACGCTTCAATTCATATACCCAGAGAGCCAGCCAGAGAGCTGCCAAACACCACGCTGAGCTGCACAGCACGGCTTCAATTCATATACCGAGCCAGCCAGCCAGAGAGCTGCCGAACACCACGCTGAGCTGCACAGCACGGCTTCAATCCATTCTGTGTACAATAAATACATTGGGGCTCATTTCCTGCATTTGAGGACACCAGATCAGACAACTGGACCACCTTGCCCGCTTTCGTGGCACTTGCTTTATCAATAAGGAGAACATTTTTGAAGAGAAAAAGAGGAATATACACATGCAATCAACACCTGGTGGGTTTGAACCCAGAATTCTAGGAAACAGAATCCCACACTCTACAGGTGAGCTATCCAGCCTGCTTATGAAGGGGCCTGGTCAAAGCATTATTACATGTTGTGATGTAGACCTGGGGAGCCATAAACAGCTTGAGAGAGACACGTGACAAAATGGATTTAAAACCAAGCTCACAAAAGGTCAAAATGAATTTATATGAAGAAGAATATACTTGAACCCGCTACCGTGGGAACCCCTGCTTTACTGACAGAGCTATCCAGCTGACTGGTTCTCCTACTGCGTGAAACACATTATTATATTGTGTGGTGTGGACCTGGAGCTAATGTGATTCACAGCTTCGTTTCATTTGTGACTTGAAATGGATTCCAACCCATCTCACTTCCACGGAGTAGTCTGCTTTTTCATTGCCTTATATAAGAAATTAACCAAGTCTTTGAAAACAAAGGAGAAATGCACCTGGATTTGAACCCAGTCCCCCACAGCAACCAACACAGCAACCAACACAGCATACCAGTGAACTAGCCCACTGCACCACCTGTCTGCTTGTGACAAGCCGGCATTGCAGAGAAGCCCTTATATCACCCTCTTTATATTATTATTTGTATGAAACCATGTCCTGTTATGTAAACCCAAGTCTATCAAAATGGGCAAAGTGTTTGAAATGAAAATGAAACACATACCCTTAGCAAGGGTTTCATCCCGCTACCATGGGAATCACAGTCCCCTGCTCTACCAACAGAGCTATCCAGCTGACTGGCTCTCCTGCTGCTCTACCAACAGAGCTATCCAGCTGACTGGCTCTCCTGCTGCTCTACCAACAGAGCTATCCAGCTGACTGGCTCTCCTGCTGCTCTACCAACAGAGCTATCCAGCTGACTGGCTCTCCTGCTGCGTGAAACACATTATTACATTGTGTGGTGTGGACCTGGGGGCTAAGGGGATTCTCAGATTCGTTTCATTTGTGACAAACTGGATTCAAAGCCAAACCTTATAAACCTGATAAAAAGGTACATTTAACAATATTTTTTAAATCGACAGATTAACCAACAACCCTGGAAATCAGAGTCCAGTGCTCTACCAATTGAGGCAGCCAGACAACTGCTCTCTCCTGCTGTCAAATGACCTCCAGTACATTAACTAATGATTTGTACAAAATGCAGATCATTGGAAATATCCAATAAAAGAGTCACTTCTATCGTGTCTTTAACAGATTCAAACTCCAAGGTGCTGTGAAAACAGACGATTTCAATCTGCAGCCTGGATTTGATCCCAGTCTCTCAAGGTAAACAGCATTTAAGCACAGGGACCAACCCCACTGCGACACCTAGCAGCTGTCCTTGATGTTAGTTTTACATTGCCTACAAGGCAAATTAACCAACTTGAAAAAAAAAAAAACCCAGAAAAATAGGCATTGTGAATGGGGTTTGGACCACCAACCCTGGGAATCAGGGCCCTGTCCTCTACCAACTGAGCCATCCTACCAGCTGTACCACTACACTCATTTGTGACTTGAACTGGACTAATGATTTGTACAACATGGAGGTGATTACTGCCTTGAAAATAGCTAAAATAAAAGAGTCACTTCTATTGTATCTTTGACAGAGTCAAACAAATACGGGCAGTAGTGTGGAGTAGTGGTTAGGGCTCTGGACTCTTGACCGGAAGGTTGTGGGTTCAATCCTAGGTGGGGGGGACACTGCTGCTGTACCCTTGAGCAAGGTACTTTACCTAGATTGCTCCAGAAAAAACTCAACTATATAAATGGGGAATTGTATGTAAAAAATAATGTGATATCTTATAACAATTGTAAGTCGCGCTGGATAAGGGCACATGCTAAGAAAATAATAATAAATAGACACACCCCCACCCCCAGTGAGCTGATTAATTCAGCGTGGCTTTGTCAAGCAGGTTACAACAATGGGCAAAGCAGGCAGTGCACTTTATGAAGACAGGCAGAACGAAGCTCTTGCTATTCCTTATTCAATGCTGCCATCGTGTGGCCATTTAGTAGAACTGTTGATTTTAATAAAGATAATTTTCTTTAATTTAAAAAAAAAAAGTTTTATCTTAACACAGTTCAGTTTTCCACTGTAATGACTCGGACTAACCTTACCACTGTGCAAAAACAAAGACATTTCCAATACATTCTTAAAATCATAATAATAATCACAATAAATAAAACACAAAAAATAATGACAATGTACAGGAAATAGACTTTATATCACAGTGCAGAGCTGTGACAAGATGAAGGGAGCTTGAGGTTGTTCAGTCTAAAGCACTTCCCATTGTAGATAAAAAAAAAAAAATCAATCTCACGCCAGGCTGAGAACGGAGCTGCTTTTGTTTTGTTTAATTCCTTGTTTGTTGGTAAAGCAAAAGCTCACAGCCAGACAAGTACAGCAGCAGACTTCATTAAAACACACACAATAACCGGTACAGTACATGCTGTAGTTACGGACTCTAGAGCTGTGTGTTTAAGATGCAGTGATTTGCGGTTCCAAACCCCCATAAGAGGCTGTGTGCTCCAGTGGGCAAAGAAAAGGGCTTGCAGGGAAATAAGCATCACACATGCTTTCATTTTTTAATTGTTATTTGTCAAATAGCGAGTTAGAGATCATGTACATTTGCTTTACTTGTTTTTTTTAAAACAACTTCACCGTCAAAAAGTACATTTTCCAACACAGATTCTCAAATAAATAAAGTCCATCATTATTGCAGGGAAGACTGCAAGACAAACTTGCAGGTCCTCTTCAAAGATTAACAAATGGCTAAAACACACAAGTCCATTGTCCCAGCCCCAAACAAACTTCTGCAGCAGTGAGCTGGACAGCTGACCAGGGGATGCACATGGATGCAAAAGCATGCACATGGATTAGGGAGTGGTTAACATGTAGAAAACAGAAAGTACTGATTAGAGGAGAAACCTCAAAATGGAGCGAGGTAACCAGTGGTGTACCACAGGGATCAGTATTAGGTCCTTTGCTATTCCTAATCTACATTAATGATTTAGATTCTGGTATAGTAAGCAAACTTGTTAAATCTGCAGACGACACAAAAATAGGAGTGGCAAACACTGTTGCAGCAGCAAAGGTCATTCAAAATGATCTAGACAGCATTCAGAACTGGGCAGACACATGGCAAATGAAATTTAATAGAGAAAAGTGTAAAGTATTGCATGCAGGCAATAAAAACGTGCATTACAAATATCATATGGGAGATACTAAAATTGAAGAAGGGAACTATGAAAAAGACCAAGGAGTTTATGTTGACTCAGAAATGTCTTCCTCTAGACAATGTGGGGAAGCTATAAAAAAATGCCAACAAGATGCTTGGATATATTGTGAGGAGTGTTGAATGTAAATGAAGGGAAGTAATGTTAAAATTTTACAATGAATTAGTAAGACCTCACCTAGAATATTGTGTTCAGTTCTGGTCACCTTGTTACAAAAAGGATATTGCTGCTCTAGAAAGAGTGCAAAGAAGAGCAACCAGAATTATCCAGGGTTTAAAAGGCATGTCATATGCAGACAGGCTAAAATAATTGAATCTATTCAGTCTTGAACAAAGACGACTACAGGGCGATCTGATTCAAACATTCAAAATCCTAAAAGGTAGACAATGTCGACCCAGAGGACTTCTTTGACCTGAAAAAAGAAACAAGGACCAGGGGTCACAAATGGAGATTAGATAAAGGGGCATTCAGAACAGAAAATAGGAGGCACTTTTTTACACAGAGAATTGTGAGGGTCTGGAACCAACTCCCCAGTAATGTTGTTGAAGCTGACACCCTGGGATCCTTCAAGAAGCTACTTGATGAGATTCTGGGATCAATAAGCTACTAACAACCAAACAAGCAAAGATGGGCTGAATGGCCTCCTCTCATTTGTAAACTTTCTTATGTTCATATGTTCTAAAAGTAGACAAAAGTAAGTCTTTTTATGTTTCTATAACATCGATGTCAATCTGATGTAGTTTATGTGTGATCGCGGAGATTTATTTATATATTAAATGATTTTACATGTCAAAATGTTGTCAATCTTTAATCGAAATTAAAATGTTTCAGTAATATAATGACATGCTGCATCCATAATATTATTAGCAGGGCAAGTCATTTTATACATTTTAATATTAGTATAGCTAATATTTTAAATCGTGATAATTCACTTTAATTCAATATACTGTATCTCTTTCTCGTTACATGTCTTATTGGTTGTTGCACTACAGGGATTTACCATTTTAAAATGATGCTGATATATAGTAGCCTGCATATACTGTATGATCTCTCTCACAACACAAAATCATGGTTGGTATTGAACTACAGGTATTTACCACGGTTTAGCAAAGACGTTGACTCTTTAGATTTTAATTAATGAATGTATTGTTTCTTCCCAAACTTGTAATTGAAACACATGCACTATGATAACCAGTTTCCTGTTCATTTTCTGTCCTTTATTATACAAAATACTGTATGTAAAATAAATGAAAGAACAAATATCAAATAATAATACTGTATTAGCAACGTTTTTCAAGTACATCCTGTGATTGATGTGCTCCGTGGCCTAGTTAGTGATCGCAGCATGGAGCTTAATGTTTTCCATGATTGAAACTCATGCTTTAACTTTTGGACAATCGCTCGCATACCTGCTGTCGAAACTGTAGTGCTTCCCAAAACAAAAACACCTCCAGAAATGCAAAATAATGTCAATACGCAACACGTTTTGCTAGTTAACGTTTGTTACACAAACAGAAATACACAATCAGAAATGTACAAATCGTACAATTCATTTTAAATGATTTATTTGCTGCTAATATATATTACAGCGATATTCACATTCCCTTATCTAGCGTAATGCTGTCGAATGTATCCGATCTACATGTTAATGTAAATTATACGTACAAAAGTCATTTTAAATTATGCATTTTTGTTAGGCTAATATATCGGATCTAAAGCGATATTCACATCATCTTATCAAGCAGCATACTGACGAATAAATCCGATCTACTAATTGATATAAATTATACCTACAAAATGAATTTTAAATTATTTATTTTTCATTAACATATCCGATCAACTTATTTCCTGGCTCGATCTACTTATTTCCTAGCCTAGGCTCGGTTACATTAGAAACAATGTAACCTCCCCTTTAAATTCTAGAGCTTGATCAACATATTTCCTGGGACAACGGCAACAGCAGACTCCAAACTGGGCTCTCATCTCATGCATCGATTCAACAATATGTAATCGCAGCTCGGGAAATTTAAGGGCAGAGGATGGATAAATGGATTGATTGTTGCTCCACTACTCCTCACTGTCTGCTACAGCACTGCGCACACTGGATACATGAGGATACAAGTACAGACAATAACTGACAATGTTGATGAACCTGTGCAAGCTGTGACCTGCAGGTTACTGTAGTCATGAATTAACCAGCTGACACTCGCAATGCAAGATGAGCACGTCCACACTGTCAGCGACATGTGAACTAACATGCTGAACTACATAAAGAAATGCTCCAGCCAGCATCCCATTCGTCACGAGAAGCTAGTCCTGATTCTCAGGTACAAACGCCCTCACACAATGTCGAGGGCAGACAGGCAGACTCTGCAGGACACTGTCCCTTAAAAGCGGCTCCAGGGCTCAGAGTCACAGGAGCGAGCCACACTGACCCTGACACTCACCACTACAAGTCACCTCTCCTCAAGAAAGAACCAGAATTGAAACGACTTCTCTTAAGTTCTGGATGTCACTCAGGCACACAGCCACACACTCCAGGAATCTGTCAAAGACAACAATAACGACCAAGCGAATGACATTCTATCAACTGCAGAGCAAACACTGGTCATGGAACGACCTTCAAAAGCATATCAAACTATCTCATTATTAACAGATTAAAAAAATCAGGGGGGAAATTTTATTTCTGATAAATGTACTTGTTTTAATTAATTTTAAAGTTGCATATAATCCAATGGAATGTCCTTATTAATTACTGTTTCATGGTATTATTATTTTTGAAATGTTTCTGTTAATCTGTTAATGTGTGTGATTGTTTCTGTATTGCTGCCCTATTGGTCAGATCTGTCTCCAAAAAGAGATTTTGAATCTTAACGTGACTTCCTGGTTAAATAAAGGTTTTAAAAAAAACAAAAAAACATGATCCAAAATACAGTGACCCTGTGTGGCAGTGACCCACAGTGCAGCACAAACACCCCTCATGACAGATCAGTGACCCACAGTGCAGCACAAACACCCCTCATGACAGATCAGTGACCCACAGTGCAGCACAAACACCCCACATGACAGATCAGTGACCCACAGTGCAGCACAAACACCCCACATGACAGATCAGTGACCCACAGTGCAGCACAAACACCCCACATGACAGATCAGTGAAACACAGTGCAGCACAAACACCCCTCATGACAGATCAGTGACCCACAGTGCAGCACAAACACCCCACATGACAGATCAGTGACCCACAGTGCAGCACAAACACCCCTCATGACAGATCAGTGACCCACAGTGCAGCACAAACACCCCACATGACAGATCAGTGAAACACAGTGCAGCACAAACACCCCTCATGACAGATCAGTGACCCACAGTGCAGCACAAACACCCCACATGACAGATCAGTGAAACACAGTGCAGCACAAACACCCCTCATGACAGATCAGTGACCCACAGTGCAGCACAAACACCCCACATGATAGATCAGTGAAACACAGTGCAGCACAAACACTCCTCATGACAGATCAGTGACCCACAGTGCAGCACAAACACCCCACATGACAGATCAGTGAAACACAGTGCAGCACAAACACCCCTCATGATAGATCAGTGAAACACAGTGCAGCACAAACACTCCTCATGACAGATCAGTGACCCACAGTGCAGCACAAACACCCCACATGACAGATCAGTGACCCACAGTGCAGCACAAACACCACTCATGACAGATCAGTGACCCACAGTGCAGCACAAACACCCCACATGACAAATCAGTGAAACACAGTGCAGCACAAACACCCCTCATGACAGATCAGTGACCCACAGGGCAGCACAAACACCCCACATGACAGATCAGTGAAACACAAAAACCCCTCATGACAGATCAGTGACCCACAGTGCAGCACAAACACCCCTCATGACACATCAGTGAAACACATAAAATACTTTCAATTACTCAGCATTTCCAATTACTAGCATTGACTATTGCTAAGGCCAAAACTGTTCTACCACGACACTAGATAAGAACACATATATACATGTATTGATATATACATATATATATATATATATATATACATATACATTATATATATATATATATATATATATATATATATATATATATATATATATATATATATGTGTGTGTGTGTGTGTGCAGATGTTGTGGTAAAGTAATTCAAGGGAGGTATATAAGTTTGAGAATAAAAATAGCATTATTCCCTCACATGGCGCATCTTGACCACTAGAGGTCTCCTGAAACATGGTCAGACAGGATAATGAATGTTCAAGTCATTGTTTATGGAGTAATGGGTGGTTTTGTTGTCTAATTAAATCCACCTGTATTATCAAATCATGCAAACTAAACAATTTACATTATGAAAAGTGGAGTTCATTATCTTAAGCCAAGTCTTCTAACTTGATGCATTCAAAACTTCACCTGAAAATAAGATACAAGATCACTGTGCAAACATCCCACAGCAGCATGCTTTAAATGAACAAGCATGCCCTGTGAATGCCAGCAGTGTCTCCCCTACAGTGCAGCATGCTTTAAATGAACAAGCATGCCCTGTGAATGCCAGCGGTGTCTCCCCTGCAGTGCAGCGTGCTTTAAATGAACAAGCATGCCCTGTGAATGCCAGCGGTGTCTCCCCTGCAGTGCAGCGTGCTTTAAATGAACAAGCATGCCCTGTGAATGCCAGCGGTGTCTCCCCTGCAGTGCAGCGTGCTTTAAATGAACAAGCATGCCCTGTGAATGCCAGCGGTGTCTCCCCTACAGTGCAGCGTGCTTTAAATGAACAAGCATACCCTGTGAATGCCAGCGGTGTCTCCCCTGCAGTGCAGCGTGCTTTAAATGAACAAGCATGCCCTGTGAATGCCAGCGGTGTCTCCCCTACAGTGCAGCGTGCTTTAAATGAACAAGCATGCCCTGTGAATGCCAGCGGTGTCTCCCCTACAGTGCAGCGTGCTTTAAATGAACAAGCATGCCCTGTGAATGCCAGCGGCGTCTCCCCTGCAGTGCAGCATGCTTTAAATGAACAAGCATGCCCTGTGAATGCCAGCGGTGTCTCCCCTGCAGTGCAGCGTGCTTTAAACGAACAAGCATGCCCTGTGAATGCCAGCGGTGTCTCCCCTGCAGTGCAGCGTGCGTACAGTCAGTGGCATCACAGTACAGTAGATCACTCACATTAAAAGACAAATCCACAAACAGCAGCCTTCAGAGAGTCCCTCCACTGCGATGACTTTGTTATTTCACATGCAGACACGGTGCTGTCTCCCACACCTGCTCACAACGGCAAAACCAAAACCACATGAAAAGGATACTTCTCTCATCAGGCCCCATATTCAAAGTGTCACTTCATCACCTAAAATATAAAAAAAAAAATTAAGCAATCTATAAATGCTTTCAGCCTAGTTGGACATTATATACAACTTTACCTGTCCCACAAGTGTCCCCCAAAAAATACATAGCATGCACCCCAAGTTGAAAGAGGCAGCATTAATCCTTACAATAGTTGCAGGGAAGAACAACTTCTGCGTTAATTAACTGCATTGAAATCAAGACAATCACGGATATAAAGAATCATTAAATACAATCACAAGTGTTACTAACTACCTTAACAAACAGTTACTCCGGGTTCAAATACAGTCAGCACTCTTTATTGCCACTCAATATTATTTTGAAAATATCACTTGCCAAAAGAGACGACATGTGGCACTGTAATACAGAACATACTTTTAAATCCGGTGTGCATTGTAGCAGTGTGTGTGTGTGTGTGTGTGTGTGTATATATAGTAGTGTGTGTGTTTATTGTGTTCAGGTTACCTTGTGTAGCTGCTCCAGACTCTCACTCTGTGTGTGTGTGTGTGTGTAGCAGTGTGTGTGTTTATTGTGTTCAATTTACCTTGTGTAGCTGCTGCAGACTCTCACTGTGTGTGTGTGTGTGTGTGTGTGTGTGTGTATAGCAGTGTGTGTGTTTATTGTGTTCAGGTTACCTTGTGTAGCTGCTGCAGACTCTCACTGTGTGTGTGTGTGTGTGTGTGTGTGTGTGTTTATTGTGTTCAGGTTACCTTGTGTAGCTGCTCCAGCCTCTCACTGTGTGTGTGTTTGTGTGTGTTTGTGTTCAGGTTACCTTGTGTTGCTGCTCCAGACTCTCACTGCGTCGGCAGGGCTGAAGTGTTTGTTTAGAAGAGCAGGCAGGCTGTGCCACACTGACCCGGGGTGAGGCGAGGAGTGAGAGGAGGGATGAGGCGAGGGGTGAGAGGAGGGGTGAGCTGTGCTGTGCTGTGCTGTGCTGTGCTGTTCAGCCTACCTGCCAGCGCCTTGCCTTTGTAGAGGAGTCCCTGTTGATTGACAGGTATGTTGAGGCTGTCAGAGATCAGACTCCAGACTGTGGAGACCTTCTCATCCTCACAGACCTGTCAAGAGACAAGAACACACAGACACACAGTGAGGGGATGAGCATTAAACACTGAAACTACATCTTCATCCTCACAGGACAGGCGAGAGACAAGAACACACACAGACACACAGTGAGGGGATGAGCATTAAACACTGAAACTACATCTTCATCAGTACGCAAGCCTCGAGTGAAGCGACATCCCTCATCTGCCACCATGCAAATGCACTTAGTGTCATTTCAAACGGGATTGAGATTATTATGCTCAAGAGCTAAAAGGCAATAACAACGTACACTTAGAAATAATAAAACAATGTTTTTAAGAAAGCCCTCAGGACACGTGACGACATCCCCTCCTTGACAACGTCCTGTCCTCCTGTAGGAAGTGTCTCTTTACCTCAGCAATACCTGAGCTGGGAAGGTACACATTTTAAAGGGCCTTGATTTGCAGCAATGCAGTTCAACCCACTCTGTGATGTTTTATGTTCTGTTATCAAACAACCGCTGACTTGCCCAATCGTAGAAAGTAGAAGTAGAAAATGTGGTTTGTCTTACCAAACACACACAATGCGAACAGTCAGTCAATATGTAGCGGTATTGTGAAGCGGGATGTGGGGCTGCTCAATGCCTTGCTCACTGGGTGTGCTTCTATTCTTTTAAACAAAGTAAGGAGAGGAGAGGAGAGGGGGAGGAGAGAGACACAGAGTCACAACTACACGCTGCTCTACACCTGCATTTCAGAGTGTGTATGCTGCAGCTGTGATTGTGTGTGCGTCTCTGTGTCACTGTACAGCTGTGTCTGTGTGTGTCTGTATAACATTGTACATCTGCTGCAGCTAGGATTGTGTGTGTAGCCGTGTTTATTGTGTTCAATTTACCTTGTGTAGCTGCTCCAGCCTCTCACTGTGTGTGTGTTTGTCTGTGTGTGTGTGTGTTTGTGTTCAGGTTACCTTGTGTTGCTGCTCCAGACTCTCACTGCGTCGGCAGGGCTGAAGTGTTTGTTCAGAAGAGCAGGCAGGCTGTGCCACACTGACCCGGGGTGAGGCGAGGAGTGAGAGGAGGGGTGAGCTGTGCTGTGCTGTGCTGTGCTGTGCTGTGCTGTTCAGCCTACCTGCCAGCGCCTTGCCTTTGTAGAGGAGTCCCTGTTGATTGACAGGTATGTTGAGCCTGTCAGAGACCAGACTCCAGACTGTGGAGACCTTCTCATCCTCACAGACCTGTCAAGAGACAAGAACATACAGACACACACTGAGGGGATGAGCATTAAACACTGAAACTACATCTTCATCCTCACCGGACAGGCGAGAGACAAGAACACACACACACACACACACACAGACACAGACACACACACACACACAGACACACACACACACAGACACACACAGACACACACACACACACAGACACACACAGTATCAGAGCAATCTAGCGAGGGGACGGTCGAGTATTGTCAAGAGCAAAAACACACTTTCATAAAAACTGCTGCTTTTGTATTATTATGGTCTGTATGTGTGGCATGCTATAGAAATGTATTGTGTTTTTTTCTTTTTTTGTGCTCTGTACTGTACAGTGCTTTGTGAAACGCTTGTACAAAAATCATTATATAAATGCAATAAATAAATAAATAAATAAATACACTGGAAGTGCTTCACATTGTCACAGAACAGTATTATGAATTTTCTCTTGGTCTACAGACATAATATTGTCTGAGAATTATTTCTCAGTCTCACAGATGAAGCGACATTTAATACAAGTGCAGAAAAAAATGTGTCAATTTAAACACAATAGCAACACTGAGGTGAAGAGACAAGCCCAACACATTTCTCTTAGAGGTAGTCGAGCAAAGCAAGAGGCGAGGACGGACACATCTGCTGGAAACGCATGGATTTGAATTTGTTTCCAGGTTCAGTATTCCCCTCACGTGTGCAGGAGTGACGGCAGGCGTAAGAACGCTGTGTGTTGCGTGTGGAGAGAGTTCGGGTGCGTTCACGACACGCGGACTTCCGTCATTCTGCGCAGAATCCGCACAGAATCGGAGCAAGTAGCCAAGGAATTTTCCGAATCTTTGCAGAATCTGCGCAGACTTAACAAAGTCTGCCTCTCGTGAACGCACCCCCTGTAGTCTGAAATCGTGGGTGACGTGATTACGAGGCACACACTGACAAACCCCACACATTGTGTGTTTTCAGTTTATATCTTGTTAAAACAGAAAACTATATTAATTAAAACAATAAACTCCACACAAATTCATAAACAACACAGTGAATTCTAATCAGAAATTACAGTTTAAGTGACTAATGTAATCAACCACCATGGATCCCAAAATGATAGATACAGATTGGCCAACAATCAATGCTGCAGGGAACAAGAACAACAATATAATAAACAGCGACGTCACTCCTTCAGAACTCGTGTGCAGCGAACTCCCAACAATAAAAATAAATTAACACACACCCGGTGATATTAAAACCATGAAGAGGCAACAACCTCGTGTGTGCACAATAAAGCATTAGCAGGGGCAATCAGATAAATCATCCATAGCAAAAAACAACACAGCAACATTAATTTGCGGTCCATTGTCGGACTGGGTCCGACATTGCAATTATTCCTCACAGGTCCTTTGTCGGACTGGGTCCGACATCATTATAGCAACGCAATAAACGCGTGTTTAGTCGTTTTTTCTCCGGAAAAAGCCGAGACAACCATTCAATTGCCGAGTGCGAGCGACAGGAGCCGAAACAAGTCGAGAAAAAAAAAAGGCGTATCTCATGAATATGGTATCAGGTATCAGATAACGGGGCGTTCATAGTAAACAAGCTGGCTGAGTGCGTCAGCGCACAGAGACCATCATGGACATTTGCAGAGCTTTTTTCAGATGTTATAGTAATAAAATAATGACTTGGATCGCATTATTGAGGAGTTTGGTGATAAAACGAGTGATCCAGAGATGATCGATCGGTATGTACGACTATTATTATTACTATTATTATTATGATTATTATTATGATTATTATTATTTATTTCTTACATAGGTAAACGCTATAGCAAACGAAATCGTGGGGCGGGGCTGGAGATTCCTAGTGAGTGCTTTGTTGATATGCAGGGCCATTTAAACCCGTTTGACTGTGAAAAAAAATACTTTTAAACAGCGCGTCTAAAATGAACTGCGCGTGTGAAAACCTGACGTGCCTGTTGCGCACTTAATAAATGGACTGCAAAGGGTTAAAACAAACACAGAAAACGGAGGCTGGCGCGCTTTCGATTATGACAAACAAAAAGGATGAGATGAAGCCGTACAGCCAAAAAACAAGCCCCTTAAACAGGTATAAATAACAATACGGTTTTGTTTTACCTGAGGAGAATCCTCCTATTGCGATGTGAAACTCCAGGCAAGCATGGGGGCGGACATTCTGTGAAGCGCGCATGCTGACGTAGGCTTTGTTATGACCGTGAACGCGCCTGATAGAAGTCTGTGGGGACCCTGGTTTCACTGCTCGTGCTGTGTCCTGTAGCTCAATATGCAGGGTTTTTTTTTTTTTTTTTATATAAAAAAGCCGTTTTGTGGCTTTCCAAAGACGTATCATGCGTCTGGATCGGATGTTCGTAGACAAAATGATAATTGTTTACATTTGGTCAAATACAAGATTGCATGCAGTTTCCGAACATCTCCCCCTGGTGGTTAATTGCGGTGTTTACGGCAGAATAATTCAATGGGTTTCTCCATATCCCATATATTTTCATATTACCCATAATTCAATTTGTGACACTTAACTGGAAAGGTACATATATTTAAATTAAATATATATTTTTAATAATTAAAATTGTATAAAACATTGAACATATATTATCCACAAACGCCGTTTTGGTAACAATATAATATTTGAACTTATTTTAATATATAAATTAATGAGTAATAACCCTAAATTGAATTTTACGTAGTTATACGAATTATAAATAGCTATTGGAATGATGTAATTAGCATATATCCCAATTATCCTGAATTGTAAAATTACTGATTTGTGAGGAATAAATCAAAAGTTATGTGTGATATATATTTTTTTATTTTAAAGAATTAAATTGTATAAAACATTAACCATGTAATCCTCAATGACCACTTTGGTGACAATATAATATTTTTTATCATTTTAAGATAGAAATATACTGTAATAAAACCAAACCACAAATAGACTTTGGACTAATTATATGAGTTATAAATAACAATTGAACTCTTTATATATTATATAGCAAGAGCTGTGTGGCTTGAGCTAGTGGATTGTGCTTGGTATGAGTGAAGTGGCTGAGATGAACGTGTGTGAGTAAATAAAGTGCTGAGAAAGAAGGCTGGTTGGAGAGAGAGAGAGAGAGATGGGAGCCCCCCAGGAAAGGAAAGTGGGGGGGTGGAGAGATGGGAGGGACAGAGAGGGACAATGGGGAGGGGCGCGGAGGATGAAGAGAGGCAAAGACGAGCCACGCGCGTCAAAAAGTCCAGCGCGCTGGACTTTTTGACGCGCGTGGCTCGTCTTTGCCTCTCTTCATCCTCCGCGCCCCTCCCCATTGGACATAGACCACACCCCCCCCCCGACCCGACCCGACCCGACCACTGACTCTTGACCCATGACCATTCACTTATGAGCCCTTCAACCTTTTAGGATATACATTTTATTTTCTTTTATATATTTTAACCCTTTAGACCCCTGAATAATTAAAGAACCCTTTTGGAGATTCCTTGAAATTTTGGCAAAAAACAGATTTCACTTGACTTATTGAAATAACTGTCTTGGAAATTCTATTGAAAGGAAGAGAGACTGTAGATTCTCAAACAGCAAGCTTTATTAAGATTTGCAAACCTGGAGCCTGTCACAACACTCAGTGCAGAGTCAGTTTGAGAACAAGCCCACATAACACTGCCAAACTTGTGACAGTTGGGCATGTAGCAACTTGAGCAAAACTCTTGCATACAGAGGAGACAGAGACCATATTTTTAGTAGAACAGACAGTCAAAAGGGTGGCTCAAAATTATCTTCATGACTCATAACTTCTACTTTTGCAATTGGTTGCCACATTGTAACGGTTTGAAACTAAAAGCTTCAGCCAACAGCGAATAAAACCAAAAAAACCGAGGGTCCTCAATTAACAAATTTAATGCCACACACACCAGTAAACTACACACAAGTGCATTGCAAATGATTTAAGACAAGCCCACAAATAGTAGAGGGTAAAGCAACAAACAATTTTAAAGTCAGGCAAGGAAATAAAGATATGAAATAGCCAATTACTAATATAGTAAAAAAACTTATAAATGCATAAATTATACATATATATATATATATATATATATATATATATATATATATTACAAAAATTATCACACACATAGCACTCATGCAAAACAATGTCTCGAACAAATCAAATCCAAAAAATAATCCAAGTAATCCAACCAAGCAAAAAAGAAACACATGCAAAAAATGGAAACAACCCCAGAATGTTCTCACCCGACTGTTTGTTTGTTTGTTTGTTGATGCTTATTCTGTAGTTCCAGTGGCAGTCCAACAGC